>NC_058083.1:229567182-229752072 GCF_014858855.1 Bufo gargarizans | reverse complement strand
AATGGAAAAGTGCCAAAAATAGCGGTTTTGGCACCGTTTTTTTTTTTTTTTTTTAACCGTGTTAATCTGGGTAGTTAGGTCATGGGATATTGTTATAGAGGAGATTCTTACGGACGCGGCAATATCTAATAAGTCTACTTTTTTTTACAATTATTTAGGTTTTTGACTATATTATCTTTTTTGATACAACTTTTTTTTTTGGGTATCTCTAAAGTCTAAGTGTCATTTTTTTTATTTTATTTTAGCCAATTATCTTATGTGGGGGCTCATTTTTTGCGGGATGAGCGGACGGTTTTATTGGCACTATTTTGGGGGCTATATGACTTTTTGATCGCTTGCTATTAAACTTTTTGTTATGTAAGGTGACAAAAAAAAAATTTTTTTGCACCTATTTTTTTTTTTTTTTTTTACTGTGTTAATCTGGGGGGTTGGGTCATGGGGTATTTTTATAGAGGAGATTCTTACGGACGTGGCGATACCTAATAAGTCAACTTTTTTTTTACAATTATTTAGGTTTTAGACTATATTATCCTTTTTGATACCCTAAAAAAAATTTTTGTATCTCTAAAGTCTAAGAGTCATTTTCTATTTTTTTTTTTATCTGATTATCTTTTGTGGGGGCTCATTTTTTGCGGGATGAGATGACGGTTTTATTGGCACTAATTTGGGGGCTATATGACTTTTTGATCGCTTGCTATTAAACTTTTTATTATGTAAGGTGACAAAAAAAACCTTTTTTTGCACCTTTTTTTTTTTTTCTGGACCGTGTTAATCTGGGGGGTTAGGTCATGGGGCATTTTTATAGAGGAGATTATTACAGACGCGGCAATACCTATGTCTACTTTTAATAAATTATTTTAGTTTTTTTGGGTGTCTCAAGTCTGAGAACCATTTTTTTTTATCCGATGTCAGTGCTAAATTGGGATATAAATTTAGTACTCCATGGAAGTGTGATACTCCCTGAAGCAACCGTCAATGCAGAGGCCCGGATGATCGGGGCATGTGTCGCACTGAGTAGTCGTGTCCTTCCGTATCCCCCTCCTGCGACACACTCTGCACTTTTTTTGGGTTCGTCCCTTCTTTCCAGTATGGGGGACCACACCTGGAAAGTGTTGGCCAGGGACGATCCGGGCGCCTACAGTTCCCGAGGTACTCCGGCCTGCTCTTTCCCGGTCCGAAAAGATCAGGGCCTTGAGGACTGCCTCATAGAACTGGAGGAATGTCCCTGTGCTGCCAGCGCTTCGGGATAGTACAAAAGAGTTGTACATTGCAACCTGTACCAAGTAGACCGCAACTTTTTTGTACCATGCCCGGGTTTTGCGCATGGCGTTATATGGCTTGAGGACTTGATCCGAGAGTTCAACTCCTCCCATATACCGATTGTAGGCGACGATACAATCGGGCTTGAGGACCGTTGCCGCGGTACCTCGCACAGGGACAGGGGTGATGCCGTTACCATGAATTGTGGACAGCATAAGGACATCCCTCTTGTCCTTATACCTGACCAGCAACAGGTTTCCAGTGGTAAGGGCACGGGTCTCACCCCTGGGGATAGGTACCTGGAGGGGGTGGGCAGGGAGGCCGCGTTGATTTTTCCGCACAGTCCCACAAGCGGACGTGGATCTGGCGGCAAGGGACTGGAACAAGGGGATACTGGTATAAAAGTTATCCACGTACAAGTGGTAACCCTTATCCAGCAGTGGGTGCATAAGGTCCCACACAAGTTTCCCGGTAACACCCAGAGTGGGGGGACATTCTGGGGGTTGAATCCGGGAATCTCGCCCCTCGTATACACGAAATTTGTAAGTGTACCCTGAGGTACTCTCACAAATTTTGTATAGCTTCACGCCATACCTCGCCCGCTTGGAAGGCACATACTGGCGGAAAATGAGTCTCCCCTTGAACGCAATGAGAGACTCATCAACCACGACCTCCCTTCCAGGTACATAGGCCTCCATGAATTTGGCCCCAAAGTGATCGATGACCGGCCGTATCTTGTACAGACGGTCATGGGCAGGATCACCTCGGGGTGGACATGCTGCATTATCGGAATAATGCAGACATTTCCTGATGGCCTCAAACCGGGAGCGTGTCATAACCGTACTGTAAAGTGGGGTCTGATATAGGACGTCCCCACTTCAGTACAGCCTGGCACTGGGTTTCTTGACCAGACCCATATGCAGCACGAGGCCCCAAAATGTCCTCATTTCGGCTGCACTGACCGGCGTCCAGCCACCGGGCCTGGCCAAAAAGGAGCCCGGGTGTTGAGCGACGAACTGTTGGGCGTACAGATTCGTCTGCTCCACCATCAGATTTACCAGTGGGTCACTGAAAAAATGACAAAAAAAGTCATATTCAGTGTAGCCCACTGTGGAAATCTGGATTCCTGATTGGCCTACGAAATCAGGAATCACGGGCTCGTATCGCTCTGGGCTACACCAGACAAGTTCACCGGCAGGGTGCTCCGGTGGATTTAACTGGTGGGCCGGGAAACCAGTACGAGCCCCAGAGCTGCTCGTACTAGTGTGGGCCACAGGGTCCCTAACATGGCGGTCCCCTTGCTCCGCCTGGCGGCGTCTCCGCCGCCTTGGGGGCTCATCATCATCGCTAGATGATGAGGAGGATGCGGATGACAACAGGAATGTGGGGTCATCCTCATCCTCACTGGGACTCTCGGACTCGGAGGCAAGCTGGGCGTATGCCTCCTCGGCCGAGAACGTCCGGCGGGCCATAGGGGAGTGTGTGTCTGCGTGTATATGTGCGTGTGTGTAACTCTTTATTTGGTGTGCGTGTGTGAGGGGGCACGGGTGTTCACGAACTCACCCTAAAACTAACAGAAAAAAATAAATAAAACTAACTAAAAAAAGGGCAAAAAAGTGAGGAAAAAAAATTCAAAACTGCTGATCAACCGTCCGAAGTTGATCAGCGGTGGGGTGTGCGATGCGCTAACAGTGGCCGGACGCTAAGTGCCGGTCACAGTCAGCGAACTCAAAAAAAAAAAAAAAAGCACCCCAAAAAAGGTGGGGGGCAAGTGGCAGGGGGAGGGGGGCAAGTGGCAGCACCCCTGGGGGGTCTAGGGTCACACAGCTGTGCTGTGGACCCCAGACACCCTAACTGGGGTGATGCAATAAAAAGTCAAAAAAACTACCTTTCCCTTTTTTTTTCCCTGCCTATCCCAAACTTTCCCTAGCTGTCCCTATGTACCTGATGGGGGGTGCTGGGGGCACAGATCGGGTCCTGGGGGCACAGATCAGGGGTGCTGGCAGCGATGGTGGACACGTGCAGGCAGCTCCTCTCTCCTCCGGCGCTGGAACACAAAAGGAGGAGGAGAGGGGCGCCTGCCTCTTTTGAATCTGCCGCCGGACCGCCCCCTGACCAATCAGAAAGCGATCCTGAGTGGTGATGTCACCATCACCACTCAGGATCGCTGGATGGTGATTGGTGGAGTGAAATCACACCACCATCACCATCCTGTTCCGGGTTATCGGGTCTTCAGAAACCCGAATAACCCGGAAACGCTGAAAACCGCAGGTCTGAATTGACCTGCGGTTTTCTGCGATCGCATACATGGGGGGGTCACCGGACCCCCCGACGCATTTGCCCCAAGTGCCTGCTCAATGATTTGAGCAGGCACGGGGTTCCGATCGCCGCCGGCCGCGCGGCGGTGATTGAAAATGCACAGGGCGTACATGTACGCCCTGTGTCCTTAAGTACCAGGGCACAAGGGCGTACCTGTACGCCCTGTGTCCTTAAGGGGTTAATCACAAAGTAAGGCCCCATTCATTGCATTTTGCGGAACGGAATTGCGGACCCATTCATTTCTATGGGGCAGCACGATGTGCTGCCCGCATACGGAATTGCGTACCTGCACTTCCGGGTCCGCCATTCCGTTCCCGAAAAAAAATAGAACATGTCCTATTCTTGTCCGCAATTGCATTTTCTATTAAGTGCCGGCGATGTGTGGTCCGCGAAATGCGGAACGCACATCGCCGATGTCCGTGTTTTGCTTAATGCTCAATATTATAAGATTTTACCATTTGATCCTTCTAAAGAAAACTTTATTTCATATTACACACTGAGACAGCAATTATACAAAATATTCTGATCAAGAGTGTAAATGATTGCAGGTAATCAGTATCATTTCAATATAATAAATTCTTTTGTGCAACCTATAATTTCTGGAATTAGTGCAATTACTCATTGATGATTTATGGCCATTTTCTTTTCCCTCTTTTCATTTTATACTGGGTGTAAGTACACAAAGTATGCAACAACCCCTGGGTGTTGAGATGGTGACATACATTTTTTTTTGCTTTTTTTGAGGGTTAGTTACCAGGGAAACGGTAGAATTTTTCACAGAGGTTTACTATACATTTTTCTGAATTAAATTCTTAGATTTGGAAGTTCTGAAGTATTTGGTTGGGGCTACAGTTGCAGGACATATTTTTAGGCTGTTGATATTAGTAATTAGGCAATGTAGCAATTCACCAAAATGGTTAAAAATATTTCTTTCAGGCAATATGAAGGACTTCACGACCTAAAAAAATAATAATTCACTATACACTAACTGATGGGAACTATTAGCTCTGAGGTTTGAGCCGTGGATACCGCACTTGGGTTACTGCTGATAATTGCTGAACACACCTAGACATTTGTTTCAAGTAGCAAGTCCAACATTAAGCTGTAAATATGGCCTGGGCGCATGTGTATCATAGCACTCGTAAAGTTTATTATAAATATTTCAAAATATTCCACAAAATCTGTGGATCACAGTAAACAGGTTCAATAAGGTAGCACATAAATATCTTATACATTTTAAAAACTAAACTTGAACCATATTTAATTATTTACATAAACAGGTGTGTCTGCAGCTCTCACCTGTGTTCCTTTGCAATGAGCACGGACGCAGCCCCTGGAAAGTGCTGGCAATCACAAATTCAACAACTTGAAAAAGTCCAGCTTTAATTGCCAAAGTAGAAAAAAGTATCTTTATTTCAGCGACTTTGTAAAAATAACACAACAAATTGTTACGCGTTTCAGACCATTTTAGTGGGGGTCCTTCTTCATGACAATACAAAACTTAACTGACCGTGATATATATATATATATATATATATATATATACCATCCCCCCACATCCACACCAATAAGGCTCCTAATTAGGAACAGGTGTAGGGGGAGGCACAAACAGCATGATTTAAAATAACATGTAATACTGGAAAAAATTATACAAGTGGATGTGCTTCATTTAAACTTCATAAAAGTACATATAAACAAAAAATCTATATCCTTAAAGCAGCACAATGCATTGGCACAGCACAAAGGTGGATTACATAAATCTAATATACTATTCATATTGCAGAATGAGATCACATCTTCTGTTTAGAACCTGCGGATAGCGTGTGGCCAACTGGAACATCCAGTAAGCCTCCCTGTTTAATAATTTCCTTCTATGATCGCCTCCTCTGACGGCAGCCATCAATCTTTCTATACCCTGTGCACACAATCCAGATGTGTCCCCATCATAACAAACCGCAAAGTGCATGCTTACTGCAGACACGTTGCGGTTCTCATGATGGGGCACATCCGAACTGTGCTTGCGGACCCTGGATTTGAGTTGGTTAGAAGTACAGCCGACATATTGCAGGTGACATATTGTACAGGTGATCAAATAAATTCCGTCTTTAGTGTTGCAGTTTAATTCTTTATTATTAACCTCAGATCTAAAACATTGACTGTTTATAATAAGCTCATAACATATACACCTGCCATGTCTGCACTTGAAATTACCCCTGCAATTTAACCATGTTGGTTTAGGGTCATTTGAGCTCCGGAATAAACTAGGACTCAAAATATCACTGAGGGGTGGGCACTCTGCGTGCCACACGTCTGATGCCACCTTTTACAACGTCCGACCATTGTTCATCAATTTTCAGAAGAGGTAAATGTTTCTTTACAATTTTACACACTTCAGAATATTGTTCACTGTATTGTGTGACAAACATGGTGACATTATCATTATTTTTCTTTTTATTTCTAATTTTATTTTGATGTTGCTCTATTCTTTCCTGTGAATGATTACTCACAGGAAAAAATTGTGTTTTTCTATCTATACTTGAAACTACCTTCTGTTCCTCCTTCACCTTTTTGACAGAAAACACCCTATTCGATAACCTCTCCAATATGTTAATAGATTCTACATCAAAGGAATCCTTATCAGTACAAGTCCTCCTTGCTCTGATGAGCTCACCTTTCGGGATGTTGTGGACGACATGTGATGGGTGACAAGAAGTAGCATGTAATATCATGTTCCCTGCCGTATCCTTCCTATGTGTCCTGGTGTGAACACTGGCCAAACTGACATTCCCCCTCAGGCACAGATCCAAAAAGAAAATCGACTCCAGTTCATACTGAACATCAAAGGAAATATAGTCCACACATTGATTCAAACAATCTGCAAACAATGGTATGGCCGCCACATCCCCAGACCATATAATCAGCAGGTCATCAATGTAGCGACCATACCACTGCACGCAATCAAAGAATGGGTGGGTGTCGATGAGGAAGAAATTTCTCTCCCACCATGCCATGAATATATTAGCTATTGAGGAAGAGAACTTAGCCCCCATCGACACCCCCGACACCTGTAAATAATATATTCAAACATAAAAAAATTGTGTCGAAGGAGGAAGTCAGTGACCATGCCCATATACTCCTGAAGCTCCCTTGTGTAGTCACTATATGTGTTTAAAACATAACATACCAGGACAGTGCCTGTAATGCCAATGTATGAGGAATATTAGTATAAAGAGCCACGACATCTGCTGTGATCCACACAAAATTCTCTCTCCACTCCAAATCCGCAAAGGCTTGTAGAACAGACCGAGTGTCCTTTATGAAACCTGGTATCGATGGAATAAATGGCTGTAAAAGTGAATCCAGCCATTCTGACATCCATTCTGAAAAGGATCCAATGCCCACTACTATAGGTCTCAGTGGCGGGGAAAACGAGCCCTTATGGATTTTGGGTAAGGCATGGAAGACAGGGATGACCGGATTCAACACGAATATATAATCACGTTCTTTTTTAGTAAGAAATCCTGATTCCATTCCTAGGGTTAAAATTCTACCAAGTTGATCTTGAAAAGGGGAGAGGGGGTTACTTATCAGCTCAGCCTATATTGCGTTATTCTGTAACATAGTAGAGACCTATGTCTTAAATAATGAGCTGTCTAGAACAACTACCACGCCACCCTTATCCGAGTTTTTTATAATCAGGTCATCCCTGTCTTCCAAAACCCGCAATGCCATTTTTTCTTCAGAAGACAGATTTATCCGCCGTGTACCTTTGCGAACACCTGATTGTACCTGTCCCATTATCTTGTCATTCAGGGCACAAAGGTCCCTTTCAACAAGTTCTTGGAAGCCGTCCAAAGCTGGGCGACTTGGACTGCAGGGGATAAAAATCCCTATTGCTAGTTTTGAACAAAAATGATTTATTAACCAGTTCATGGTCAGCCAGCTTGGTACATGTTAGCTATTTTTCTCGGCAGGTTTATGATGGTTATATGGAGGCATCAGACCTCATACCCGTGACTATTTCCCGGTGCAACGAATATCCCATTTGCTTCTGATCAGAGAGATAAGACAGCCCTGACTCAACATAGGTTGTCAATATCTGAAATCTTTATTTTCCAGCACATAATTATAGTGTTTCTTGGGGGTGGGAACATTGTGTCCTTCCAGATCCAATTGCACCACTCCTCCTAGAATTCAGCAGGCGTTTGGGAATCATGTGTTTGTCAATATACATTTGAAACTTTGCTAAATAATGCTGACATCTGCTATATACAATACATGAAAGGGTTAGTTTACATTGAACAGGTTTTTTCTCTCCATGCTAACAAGTTAAATAGGAAATCACAGGTTCCTGTCAATGTATGTGAGGTGAGATGTTAAATAGCCTTTTGGTCAGGAAGGCTGCTATAGACTGGCAGAGGGTGTAAGATATGTTAATGCGAGGTACTGTATTTCCATAAGAGATGAGGCTTGTATAATATATGTGTCTAATCTGTAATGTATCAAAAGTAAGATTATGAAAATCCCTTTCAATCCAACCATTGATCCCAACTTTTATATATATATATAAAAACGGGATCACTGTATGTTTTCCTCCATCTAAGGCTGTGTGTGTGTGTGTGTATATGTATGTATGTATGTGTGTATATATATATATATATATATATATATATATATGTGTGTGTGTGTGTGTGTATATGAGACAATCAAGACTATGAAGGAGATTAAAAAAACCTTCTGTGTAATTTGGCGCACAGTAGGAAAAAATCTCCTGCATAGTGAAAAGAGAGAAGAAAGAAAAGTAAGAAAAAACATAAGGCATGTAAGCTCTACACATAAATAGGATATTCAGGTTAGACATTTTACTGGGCTAACCCCGCCCTCCATGGCACATGGCTGCCCAGTAATGTTACAGATAGGCAGGTACATTACACCTCATGCCTTGACCAATAGAAATTCCTTTTAGACCTGGAAGGTACTCATTCGCACATTTCCCGAGAGTGACGGTGGGTGGCGCTCAAACACTCACCATCCACCACCACACCCAGCACATGCGCAAATGCTCCCAAATGAATCAGCCCTTTTTTTTAAACAAATGTGGCCTTAATCGGACAGCATCTATTCAATATGGTACAAAGATGCTACTAACCCACAGTGAATCTCTGTTAGACATGGTTCCGAAAGGGGGATCAGTCCCTGAGGAAGGTCTTTTAAAACAGAGTCGACCAAGAAAGGTGATATAGCATTCACATGGACACCAGTCTCACCAACCAATGTTTCATGTTGGGGCGCCCATGGTTCAGTGAGACTGGCATCAGCGTGCCATACCCCACCGTTGCTGATGAGGACCCGCTGGTAGCTTTCACTAAGAACATTGCTCTCAGAGCCAGCAGCCATTAGATCCCTCTCAAACCAACGGTGGCGGCTTTCACATGGGTAGCAGGAACCAGAGTGCTGATCTATAGACCTACATACCATTCCTAAGCCAAAAAGAAAGTCTACCATAGTCATCCTATGCTTAATAAAACTTTCCACGACAGTTCCCTCCTCTCTGCAATATGTCCCCTGTGTTCTTTGAGTCTCTTGCTGAATCTTCGGTTTCCTCAGCTTGCCGTCGTCGATTGTGGTGCTCCTTGGGTGTTATTGCCTCCATGATGATGCTCCATCCTTCGGTTCGATTCTTCAGGGAGTTGACTCTGAGCCCTGATGTGGTAAGGTGTGGCATGGAGATGAACGTTTAGTTGGACATCCTTTCCATCAAACACATAGGTTGATCCGTGGTGTATCTGGGAGCTGCGATGAGGATGTTATTATCTGCACGTGACTGGGCGATCCGATCGATCAAACAGCAGGAGCATCTCACCAGGATATATATGATAAAGAGAAAAACAACAACATGAGGATATATACTCCTATTTCCTTCAACCAGTTACCTATGGAAAACAGGAAATCTCCAAAACCACCCAAAGCTGTGAAAGGATTCTATCTCTCATTAATAATAGCCCTATCTATGCCCTGAATTACAGTGACCTTATCCATATGGGCCTGGACTTTATCCCTGGTATCTGCAGTCCTCTCCTATAAACTCACAGAAACCCCCCCTTAGAAGCTAAAAGATAATCCAGTGCCATCTTTTCCTCTAAGACGAGGGTTGGGTTGGTGCACCTGTTGGCAAGGGAAACAAAAGCGAAATATCATCATAATCAATGTTTTTATTTTTCAATCAGTTTTGTCATATATTCCTCTTGTATCTGCTGCAAGTATCTAGGCATCAGAATTAATGGATTCATTGTCCATGGGGTTGGGAGAGGTATGCCCATACTACTCCTCCCTTTGAGCATAGACCCATTAGAGTCTTTGCTCATCCCTTGAATCTTTGATGCCCTTGCATATATTGTTCTATTGGGTTGTGCAGACTGTACAATAGGCTGGCTAGTATTCTCAGACAAAACTTGTTCCTCAGGTTCTGTAAAGCCAGGAACCTGTGGTAGAGTCAAGTGTGCGCATATCTTATCATCTGATTCTGTTGTTAATTATGGGGGTGGGACAGGAGTTGGAATCACAATGGGGATTCTACTTTGTTGTTTTGTATTTGAACTGCACAAGTCAGTCCAAAACTTCTGCACAGATAGCCATGCTTGGCCACAAGTATTCATATACATTTTATTCCAATGAGGGTCTCCTTTGTACCATGGAAAAGTGTCTATGTCATTCAGACATAGGCTCTTGATCATGGCCATATGAAAGTCTGAAAAAGACCCTTCTCTTGGGAACGGGTCAGTACATTTCATTCCTTCTGTCCATTTACACATATTATCAACCCAAGGATCAGTATAAAATGGACCTAAACACCTCTGGACTAGAGTTGAGCGAACACCTGGATGTTCGGGTTCGAGAAGTTCGGCCGAACATCCCGGAAATGTTCGGGTTCGGGATCCGAACCCGATCCGAACTTCGTCCCGAACCCGAACCCCATTGAAGTCAATGGGGACCCGAACTTTTCGGCACTAAAAAGGCTGTAAAACAGCCCAGGAAAGAGCTAGAGGGCTGCAAAAGGCAGCAACATGTAGGTAAATCCCCTGCAAACAAATGTGGATAGGGAAATGAATTAAAATAAAAATTAAATAAATAAAAATTAACCAAAATCAATTGGAGAGAGGTTCCATAGCAGAGAATCTGGCTTCCCGTCACCCACCACTGGAACAGTCCATTCTCAGATATTTAGGCCCCGGCACCCAGGCAGAGGAGAGAGGTCCCGTAACAGAGAATCTGTCTTCATGTCAGCAGAGAATTAGTCTGCATGTCATAGCAGAGAATGAGGCTTCACGTCAGCCACCACTGCAACAGTCCATTGGCATATATTTAGGCCCAGCACACACACAGGCAGAGGAGAGAGGTCCCGTAACAGAGAATCTGGCTTCATGTCAGCAGAGAATCAGTCTGCATGTCATAGCAGAGAATCAGGCTTCACGTCAGCCACCACTGCAACAGTCCATTGTCATAAATTTAGGCCCAGCACCCAGGCAGAGGAGAGAGGTCCCGTAACAGAGAATCTGGCTTCATGTCAGCAGAGAATCAGTCTTCATATCATAGCAGAGAATCAGGCTTCACGTCACCCACCACTGTAAGAGTCAATTTTCATAAATTTAGGCCCAGAACCCAGGCAGAGGAGAAAGGTCCCGTAACAGACAATCTGGCTTCATGTCAGCAGAGAATCAGTCTTCATATCATAGCAGAGAATCAGGCTTCACGTCACCCACCACTGTAAGAGTCAATTTTCATAAATTTAGGCCCAGAACCCAGGCAGAGGAGAAAGGTCCCGTAACAGACAATCTGGCTTCATGTCAGCAGAGAATCAGTCTTCATATCATAGCAGAGAATCAGGCTTCACGTCACCCACCACTGTAAGAGTCAATTTTCATAAATTTAGGCCCAGAACCCAGGCAGAGGAGAAAGGTCCCGTAACAGACAATCTGGCTTCATGTCAGCAGAGAATCAGTCTTCATATCATAGCAGAGAATCAGGCTTCACGTCACCCACCACTGTAAGAGTCAATTTTCATAAATTTAGGCCCAGAACCCAGGCAGAGGAGAAAGGTCCCGTAACAGACAATCTGGCTTCATGTCAGCAGAGAATCAGTCTTCATATCATAGCAGAGAATCAGGCTTCACGTCACCCACCACTGTAAGAGTCAATTTTCATAAATTTAGGCCCAGAACCCAGGCAGAGGAGAAAGGTCCCGTAACAGACAATCTGGCTTCATGTCAGCAGAGAATCAGTCTTCATATCATAGCAGAGAATCAGGCTTCACGTCACCCACCACTGTAAGAGTCAATTTTCATAAATTTAGGCCCAGAACCCAGGCAGAGGAGAAAGGTCCCGTAACAGACAATCTGGCTTCATGTCAGCAGAGAATCAGTCTTCATATCATAGCAGAGAATCAGGCTTCACGTCACCCACCACTGTAAGAGTCAATTTTCATAAATTTAGGCCCAGAACCCAGGCAGAGGAGAAAGGTCCCGTAACAGACAATCTGGCTTCATGTCAGCAGAGAATCAGTCTTCATATCATAGCAGAGAATCAGGCTTCACGTCACCCACCACTGTAAGAGTCAATTTTCATAAATTTAGGCCCAGAACCCAGGTAGAGGAGAAAGGTCCCGTAACAGACAATCTGGCTTCATGACAGCAGAGAATCAGTCTGCATGTCATAGCAGAGAATCAGGCTTCACGTCAGCCACCACTGCAACAGTCCATTGTCATAAATTTAGGCCCAGCACCCAGGCAGAGGAGAGAGGTCCCGTAACAGACAATCTGGCTTCATGTCAGCAGAGAATTAGTCTGCATGTCATAGCAGAGAATCAGGCTTCATGTCAGCCACCACTGCAACAGTCCATTGGCATATATTTAGGCCTAGCACACAGGCAGAGGAGAGGTTCATTCAACTTTGGGTAGCATCGCAATATAATGGTAAAATGAAAATAAAAATAGGATTGAATGAGGAAGTGCCCTGGAGTCCAATAATATATGGTTATGGGGAGGTAGTTAATGTCTAATCTGGACAAGGGACGGACAGGTCCTGTGGGATCCATGCCTGGTTCATTTTTATGAACGTCAGCTTGTCCACATTGGCTGTAGACAGGCGGCTGCGTTTGTCTGTAATGACGCCCCCTGCCGTGCTGAATACACGTTCAGACAAAACGCTGGCTGCCGGGCAGGCCAGCACCTCCAAGGCATAAAAGGCTAGCTCTGGCCACGTGGACAATTTAGAGACCCAGAAGTTGAATGGGGCCGAACCATCAGTCAGTACGTGGAGGGGTGTGCACACGTACTGTTCCACCATGTTAGTGAAATGTTGCCTCCTGCTAACACGTTGCGTATCAGGTGGTGGTGCAGTTAGCTGTGGCGTGTTGACAAAAGTTTTCCACATCTCTGCCATGCTAACCCTGCCCTCAGAGGAGCTGGCCGTGACACAGCTGCCTTGGCGACCTCTTGCTCCTCCTCTGCCTTGGCCTTGGGCTTCCACTTGTTCCCCTGTGACATTTGGGAATGCTCTCAGTAGCGCGTCTACCAACGTGCGCTTGTACTCGCGCATCTTCCTATCACGCTCCAGTGCAGGAAGTAAGGTGGGCACATTGTCTTTGTAGCGTGGATCCAGCAGGGTGGCAACCCAGTAGTCCGCACAGGTTAAAATGTGGGCAACTCTGCTGTCGTTGCGCAGGCACTGCAGCATGTAGTCGCTCATGTGTGCCAGGCTGCCCAGGGGTAAGGACAAGCTGTCCTCTGTGGGAGGCGTATCGTCATCGTCCTGCCTTTCCCCCCAGCCACGCACCAGTGATGGACCCGAGCTGCGTTGGGTGCCACCCCGCTGTGACCATGCTTCATCCTCATCCTCCTCCACCTCCTCCTCATCCTCGTCCTCCTCGTCCTCCAGTAGTGGGCCCTGGCTGGCCACATTTGTACCTGGCCTCTGCTGTTGCAAAAAACCTCCCTCTGAGTCACTTCGAAGAGACTGGCCTGAAAGTGCTAAAAATGACCCCTCTTCCTCATCCTCCTCCTCCTCCTCCTGGGCCACCTCCTGTTCCATCATCGCCCTAAGTGTTTTCTCAAGGAGACATAGAAGTGGTATTGTAACGCTGATAACGGTGTCATCGCCACTGGCCATGTTGGTGGAGTACTCGAAACAGCGCAACAGGGCACACAGGTCTCGCATGGAGGCCCAGTCATTGGTGGTGAAGTGGTGCTGTTCTGTAGTGCGACTGACCCGTGCGTGCTGCAGCTGAAACTCCACTATGGCCTGCTGCTGCTCGCACAGTCTGTCCAGCATGTGCAAGGTGGAGTTCCACCTGGTGGGCACGTCGCATATGAGGCGGTGAGCGGGAAGGCCGAAGTTACGCTGTAGCGCAGACAGGCGAGCAGCGGCAGGATGTGAACGCCGGAAGCGCGAACAGACGGCCCGCACTTTATGCAGCAGCTCTGACATGTCGGGGTAGTTGTGAATGAACTTCTGCACCACCAAATTCAGCACATGCGCCAAGCAAGGGATGTGCGTCAAATTGGCTAGTCCCAGAGCTGCAACGAGATTTCGCCCATTATCACACACCACCAGGCCGGGCTTGAGGCTCACCGGCAGCAACCACTCGTCGGTCTGTTGTTCAATACCCCGCCACAACTCCTGTGCGGTGTGGGGCCTGTCCCCCAAACATATGAGTTTCAGAATGGCCTGCTGACGTTTACCCCGGGCTGTGCTGAAGTTGGTGGTGAAGGTGTGTGGCTGACTGGATGAGCAGGTGGAAGAAGAGGAGGAGGAAGCCGAGAAGGAGGAGGTGGCAACAGGAGGCAAAGAATGTTGCCCTGCGATCCTTGGCGGCGGCAGGACGTGCGCCAAACAGCTCTCCGCCTGGGGCCCAGCTGCCACTACATTTACCCAGTGTGCAGTTAGGGAGATATAGCGTCCCTGGCCGTGCTTACTGGTCCACGTATCTGTGGTTAGGTGGACCTTGCTACAGATGGCGTTGCGCAGTGCACACTTGATTTTATCGGATACTTGGTTGTGCAGGGAAGGCACGGCTCTCTTGGAGAAGTAGTGCCGGCTGGGAACAACATACTGTGGGACAGCAAGCGACATGAGCTGTTTGAAGCTGTCTGTGTCCACCAGCCTAAATGACAGCATTTCATAGGCCAGTAGTTTAGAAATGCTGGCATTCAGGGCCAGGGATCGAGGGTGGCTAGGTGGGAATTTACGCTTTCTATCAAATGTTTGTGAGATGGAGAGCTGAACGCTGGCGTGTGACATGGTTGAGACGCTTGGTGACGGAGGTGGTGGTGGTGGTGTTGGTGGTACATCCCCTGTTTGCTGGGCGGCAGGTGCCAACGTTCCTCCAGAGGCGGAGGAAGAGGCCGAGGCGGCAGCAGCAGAATAGGCCGAGGCGGCAGCAGCAGAAGAGGTAGCAGGGGGAGCCTGAGTGACTTCCTTGGTTTTAAGGTGTTTACTCCACTGCAGTTCATGCTTTGCATGCAGGTGCCTGGTCATGCAGGTTGTGCTCAGGTTCAGAACGTTAATGCCTCGCTTCAGGCTCTGATGGCACAGCGTGCAAACCACTCGGGTCTTGTCGTCAGCACATTGTTTGAAGAAGTGCCATGCCAGGGAACTCCTTGAAGCTGCCTTTGGGGTGCTCGGTCCCAGATGGCGGCGGTCAGTAGCAGGCGGAGTCTCTTGGCGGCGGGTGTTCTGCTTTTGCCCACTGCTCCCTCTTTTGCTACGCTGTTGGCTCGGTCTCACCACTGCCTCTTCCTCCGAACTGTGAAAGTCAGTGGCACGACCTTCATTCCATGTGGGGTCTAGGACCTCATCGTCCCCTGCATCGTCTTCCACCCAGTCTTGATCCCTGACCTCCTGTTCAGTCTGCACACTGCAGAAAGACGCAGCAGTTGGCACCTGTGTTTCGTCATCATCAGAGACATGCTGAGGTGGTATTCCCATGTCCTCATCATCAGGAAACATAAGTGGTTGTGCGTCAGTGCATTCTATGTCTTTCACCGCTGGGGAAGGGCTAGGTGGATGCCCTTGGGAAACCCTGCCAGCGGAGTCTTCAAACAGCATAAGAGACTGCTGCATAACTTGAGGCTGAGACAGTTTCCCTGGTATGCATGGGGGTGATGTGACAGACTGATGGGGTTGGTTTTCAGGCGCCATCTGTGCGCTTTCTGCAGAAGACTGGGTGGGAGATAATGTGAACGTGCTGGATCCACTGTCGGCCACCCAATTGACTAATGCCTGTACCTGCTCAGGCCTTACCATCCTTAGAACGGCATTGGGCCCCACCATATATCGCTGTAAATTCTGGCGGCTACTGGGACCTGAGGTAGTTGGTACACTAGGACGTGTGGATGTGGCAGAACGGCCACGTCCTCTCCCAGCACCAGAGGGTCCACTAACACCACCACGACCATGTCCACGTCCGCGTCCCTTACTAGATGTTTTTCTCATTGTTATGGTTCACCACAACAACAAATATATTATTTGGCCCAATATATTGTATTCAAATTCAGCGGGATATAAATTTGAGGCCTAGTATTTAGGCGCTGGGTGACCGGTATGGATTTAGTGACAGAATTAGACTTGGAAATGCACAGAAGCGTGTGTGTGAAGTTATTCTGAATGACCCTATGTGCACCTTCAATATTATATACCCTTTTAGGGATAGATTTCAAATAGCTCTGATATAGCAGAAACCACTAAATTATGAAATTGCTAAATTGGGAATTGTACTTCAACCCAGAACAAAAAATGTGCTTTGACGGACACTAAATATCTTGCCCAGCAACAACAGTACAGCGGTAACGAGAGATTTAGAGGGATTTAAATTTGAGGCCTAGTATTTAGGCGCTGGGTGACAGGTATGGGTTTAGTGACAGAATTAGACTTGGAAATGCACAGAAGCGTGTGTGTGAAGTTATTCTGAATGACCCAATGTGCACCTTCAATATTATATACCCTTTTAGGGATAGATTTCAAATAGCTCTGATATAGCAGAAACCACTAAATTATGAAATTGCTAAATTGGGAATTGTACTTCAACCCAGAACAAAAAATGTGCTTTGACGGACACTAAATATCTTGCCCAGCAACAACAGTACAGCGGTAACGAGAGATTTAGAGGGATTTAAATTTGAGGCCTAGTATTTAGGCGCTGGGTGACAGGTATGGGTTTAGTGACAGAATTAGACTTGGAAATACACAGTAGCGGGTGTGTGTGAAGTTATTCTGAATGACCCAATGTGCACCTTCAATATTATATACCCTTTTTGGGATAGATTTCAAATAGCTCTGATATAGCAGGAACCACTAAATTATGAAATTGCTAAATTGGGAATTGTACTTCAACCCAGAACAAAAAATGTGCTTTGACGGACACTAAATATCTTGCCCAGCAACAACAGTACAGCGGTAACGAGAGATTTAGCGGGATATAAATTTGAGGCCTAGTATTTAGGCGCTGGGTCACCGGTATGGATTTAGTGACAGAATTAGACTTGGAAATGCACAGAAGCGTGTGTGTGAAGTTATTCTGAATGACCCTATGTGCACCTTCAATATTATATACCCTTTTAGGGATAGATTTCAAATAGCTCTGATATAGCAGAAACCACTAAATTATGAAATTGCTAAATTGGGAATTGTACTTCAACCCAGAACAAAAAATGTGCTTTGACGGACACTAAATATCTTGCCCAGCAACAACAGTACAGCGGTGGGTAACGAGAGATTTAGAGGGATTTAAATTTGAGGCCTAGTATTTAGGCGCTGGGTCACCGGTATGGATTTAGTGACAGAATTAGACTTGGAAATGCACAGAAGCGTGTGTGTGAAGTTATTCTGAATGACCCTATGTGCACATTCAATATTATATACCCTTTTAGGGATAGATTTCAAATAGCTCTGATATAGCAGAAACCACTAAATTATGAAATTGCTAAATTGGGAATTGTACTTCAACCCAGAACAAAAAATGTGCTTTGACGGACACTAAATATCTTGCCCAGCAACAACAGTACAGCGGTAACGAGAGATTTAGAGGGATTTAAATTTGAGGCCTAGTATTTAGGCGCTGGGTGACAGGTATGGGTTTAGTGACAGAATTAGACTTGGAAATACACAGTAGCGGGTGTGTGTGAAGTTATTCTGAATGACCCAATGTGCACCTTCAATATTATATACCCTTTTAGGGATAGATTCCAAATAGCTCTGATATAGCAGGAACCACTAAATTATGAAATTGCTAAATTGGGAATTGTACTTCAACCCAGAACAAAAAATGTGCTTTGACGGACACTAAATATCTTGCCCAGCAACAACAGTACAGCGGTAACGAGAGATTTAGAGGGATTTAAATTTGAGGCCTAGTATTTAGGCGCTGGGTGACAGGTATGGGTTTAGTGACAGAATTAGACTTGGAAATACACAGTAGCGGGTGTGTGTGAAGTTATTCTGAATGACCCAATGTGCACCTTCAATATTATATACCCTTTTTGGGATAGATTTCAAATAGCTCTGATATAGCAGGAACCACTAAATTATGAAATTGCTAAATTGGGAATTGTATTTCAACCCAGAACAAGAAATGTGCTTGAACGGACACTAAATAACTCGCCCAGCTACAGCACTAGGGACAGATTTAGCTGGATATAAATTTGAGGCCTAGTATTTAGGCGCTGGGTGACCGGTATGGATTTAGTGACAGAATTAGACTGGGATATGGCCAAAAAATAAACAGACTATTGCTGGTTAAATGCACTTGGTGTGACAGCTTCACCCTGATGTAGGCTTTAGCCAAAAAACAACCACACCATTGAGGGTTAAATGCACTTGGTGACAGGCGCAGCTTGCCCCTGATTTTGTATATGGCCAAAAAATGAACAGACTATTGCTGGTTAAATGCACTTGGTGTGACAGCTTCACCCTGATGTAGGCTTTAGCCAAAAAACAACCACACCATTGAGGGTTAAATGCACTTGGTGACAGGCGCAGCTTGCCCCTGATTTTGTATATGGCCAAAAAATGAACAGACTATTGCTGGTTAAATGCACTTGGTGTCACAGCTTCACCCTGATGTAGGCTTTAGCCAAAAAACAACCACACCATTGAGGGTTAAATGCACTTGGTGACAGGCGCAGCTTGCCCCTGATTTTGTATATGGCCAAAAAATGAACAGACTATTGCTGGTTAAATGCACTTGGTGTGACAGCTTCACCCTGATGTAGGCTTTAGCCAAAAAACAACCACACCATTGAGGGTTAAATGCACTTGGTCGCAGCTTGTGCTGGCGCACCACAAGACACAAAATGGCCGCCGATCACCCCAGAAAAATGAGACTGACAAACGGTCTGTGCAGCCTAAAAACAGTGAGCAATTGAGGATCAGCAGCTCAATGATCCACAGCTGCAGATCGATCAGTTAATCAAGTCCTTTGGAGGAGTTAATCTGCCTAATCTCGCCCTACTGTCGCAGCCGCAACCTCTCCCTACGCTAATCAGAGCAGAGTGACGGGCGGCGCTATGTGACTCCAGCTTAAATAGAGGCTGGGTCACATGGTGCTCTGGCCAATCACAGCCATGCCAATAGTAGGCATGGCTGTGATGGCCTCTTGGGGCAAGTAGTATGACGCTTGTTGATTGGCTGCTTTGCAGCCTTTCAAAAAGCGCCAAGAAAGCGTCACAAAAGCGCCAAGAAAGCGACGAACACCGAACCCGAACCCGGACTTTTACGAAAATGTCCGGGTTCGGGTCCGTGTCACGGACACCCCAAAATTCGGTACGAACCCGAACTATACAGTTCGAGTTCGCTCATCCCTACTCTGGACAAACATTTTTTTTTTTTTTTTTTTTTTTTCCCCCAATTCATTTTTAGGAGACAGTTTCACCATAGAGATTTGCAGCAGACTCAGGGTACATGATTTTCAGTTCCAAATTTTAAAATTGTTTCTTTATGGGATCCTTCTTACCATAAGAATTGCCCATTTTTTTTTTTTAGCTAAAATATACAGTGAGATCAGCTGAATTTGAAGGTTTATCTAAGGATAATTATGTTTGTGTTCAGTGCGAAAATACTTACTGATAAACCTTATGCTTATCAGTTTATGTGTTTGTTTTTTTGTATCCTATTTCTTCTAATTCAGGTTCATAACTACTTCTGAATTTATGGCAGATATTTAACTATTCTGGATGGTATTACTTCTAATTCAGGCTCATATTACTCCTGAATCTATGGCAGATTTTTTAACTATTCTGGATGGTATTACTTCTAATTCAGGCTCATATTACTCCTGAATCTATGGCAGATTTTTTAACTATTCTGGATGGTATTACTTCTAATTCAGGCTCATATTACTCCTGAATCTATGGCAGATTTTAAACTATTGATGGCCAATTTTATACCTTCAATTTCAGCATGAACTCACATACAATCTATACACAGTCTATACAGTAAAATTCAACCTTATACATATATATAACGACTAAAAATGCTTAAGCAACTATACAGCTATATACAGGTTTAGCAAAGGATATTCGTTGCACACAATACTGTTTTTCAAATTAGGGGAATACAGACCCCATTTTTTCTTCAGGAATATCAGATTCCTGCGGGATTTCAGATCCCTCTATTACTTTAGGAATATCAGATTCCTGGGAGACGCTTATCAGAAGCGCTTACCGGGTTCAAATAATCCACTCTTACAGTATAGGGCAGTAATAATATATATCTTAAATATAGAATCACCTACCCGATACTGCTTTGGCGGATCCCACCTTCTGACACCAAACTGTTAGCTATTTTTCTCGGCAGGTTTATGATGGTTATATGGAGGCATCAGACCTCATACCCGTGACTATTTCCCGGTGCAACGAATATCCCATTTGCTTCTGATCAGAGAGATAAGACAGCCCTGACTCAACATAGGTTGTCAATATCTGAAATCTTTATTTTCCAGCACATAATTATAGTGTTTCTTGGGGGTGGGAACATTGTGTCCTTCCAGATCCAATTGCACCACTCCTCCTAGAATTCAGCAGGCGTTTGGGAATCATGTGTTTGTCAATATACAGTTGAAACTTTGCTAAACAATGCTGACATCTGCTATATACAATACATGAAAGGGTTAGTTTACATTGAACAGGTTTTTTCTCTCCATGCTAACAAGTTAAATAGGAAATCACAGGTTCCTGTCAATGTATGTGAGGTGAGATGTTAAATAGCCTTTTGGTCAGGAAGGCTGCTATAGACTGGCAGAGGGTGTAAGATATGTTAATGCGAGGTACTGTATTTCCATAAGAGATGAGGCTTGTATAATATATGTGTCTAATCTGTAATGTATCAAAAGTAAGATTATGAAAATCCCTTTCAGTACACATCTCCTGTAAAGAAGCTGAATGCAAGTTCAATCAAATTCATCGAACTACAAATAGGTGCAACATCAGTATCGAATAGAGGGGTAACTATAGCTGTCTTGCTAAGACCAAAATGGTCTTATAGATGTTAAACCTATATGTTGGAGAAAAAGACAACCCTTTCCTTAATACATTAATCTGAGCTTTAGTTAAAATGGTAGCAGACAAATTAACCACTTGTATGTCCATCACTTGTATGTGCCCCATCATGAGAACCGCAACGTGTCTGCGGTAAGCATGCACTTTGCGGTTTGTCATGATGGGGACACATCCAGATTGTGTGCACAGGGTATAGAAAGAGTGATGGCCGCCGTCAGAGGAGGCGATCATAGAAGGAAATTATTAAACAGGGAGGCTTACTGGATGTTCCAGTTGGCCACACACTATCCGCAGGGTCTAAACAGAAGATGTGATCTTATTCTGCAATATTAATAGTATATTATATTTATGTAATCCACCGTTGTGCTGTGCCAATGCATTGTGCTGCTTTAATGATATAGATTTTTTTGTTTATATGTATTTTATGAAGTTTAAATGAAGCACATCTACGTGTATAATTTTTCCAGTATTACATGTGATTTTAAACCATGCTGTTTGTGCCTCCCCCTACACCTGTTCCTAATTAGGAGCCTTATTGGTGTGGATAAGGGGGGATGGTATATATATAGCATGGTCAGTTAACTTTTGTATTGTCATGAAGAATGACCCCCGTTTCGGACCCCCCACTAAAAGGGTCCGAAACGCGTAACAACTTGTCCTGTTATTTTGTCAATTGAAGCAGGACTTTTTCAAGTTGTTGGATATTTCATTATTTACAATAAGATAAAAATATTCACACCATATTTAGGAGCTTTTTTCACAGTTTCATTCAGCCATTTCTCACAGTAAAAAGAGCGGGAGGGTCTATTTGTACTTCAAGATCTTTCATCTTTCTTTTTTTTTTTTTTTGGTGGGGGGGAATAATTTCACTGAGATGTGAATAAGCTTAATATAAATCTCTCCAATCTGCATTTTTACTTTGTGTTGCTCTGGTCAAATAAATTTTTTATGTATCATCTTCAAGGTGTGTCTTGAAGTAAAACAACATGAAAAATGGTTACACCTTTGATAATTGTAGAAGTTTTAGATTTAGTAGTTTTTTAGCTGGTGTTTAACCTGTCGAGTGCAGTATAGAATTCTCAGAATAATCAATTGTCGAAGGAAAGGAGGACAAAGGAGGGGGCAAAGCTATGGCAGATCACTCCAATAAAACATAGCTGTTGCTGTGCCATGTATAACTATTATCTACTTTCAGGTTGTATCACAATAAAGACATCAAATCAATAAAAGGAAAACAAATAAATCTCCCAAGTAGAGCACATTATTGTAGGTGAATGCTCATGCCGGTTCCTAAATGATCATCAGATTAAACTAACACCGACACGAAACTAACACTAAAATAATGTGTTTTAGAAAGAAATGCTAAAACAATATTTTTATATATCATTTGGCAGAATATTTCAGTGGAACTTAAAGTATATAATAAGTTGTTCTTAAAGGAAATGTGTCATAGATTTTTTTGTTTTTATGCTTGTTAAAACCAGATAGTGACACACATCATTTATTTATTTATTTACTAATCTGTTATCATTACAGAATTTTTTGAATTATATTTCCTGAACATGATTATGGGGGCTGCCATCTTCCCTGAGCTGCTGTTAACAGCATTTAAACAATTTCTTCATGGCAGCCACATGGGCCATAGACACAATGGTCTGGAGCTCATACCTGGGGAGACTGATGCAGGATTCAGTTGAGAACAGGATGTATAGTGTCCTAATGTGTGGCGTGTTGAGATTCTACAGAATGGAATCATTTACTGGAATAGGGTCCTGGTTAATGGAAACCATCCATCTGCTACAAGTACAGTACATTCCCGATGGAGGCCTACAGGAGGTGAAGTGACATAAAGTTTGTAGCCAGATCACCTTAACTTGTGGCCCCAGGATCTGTGCCTTACAAACTCTGCTTGTAAACATGGGAAAACTAAATAAAAAATAGTGAAGCATCTCAGAATGGATTTTCTAGAATAAAATCCGATTTATGGATTCTGAGATGCTGGACAATTTCCTACTTTACTTTTTCTTAGTGAAGTCACCCAGCTGTGCAGTTAACATGGATACACACAAGACAACAGTGCACCCTTGTGTGAATTGTAACCATTAATATTTTTTACCTTGGCTGATGATTGTAACCACCAAGCTTGCTGTGCCACTGTATGTTAAGAAAATTAAAGTTGAACTGTTTGATCAAAATTTGGTATGCAACTGGTGTTTTTAAAGGGAAACCACTCAAGAATCTTCACATTACGTAATTGCTTTATGAAAATATTAAAATGCAGATAAGGGTGGGTTCACACTAGCATTAGAGATTCCATTATGGCTTTCCGTTCTAACATGTTTATAAAGGAAAATAACGGAATGCCCAGACAGAATGCACAATGGAAGCCTTTAAAAGGCATTCTGTTTGCTTTCCATCCTAATAGAAGTATATGGGTAAGCATAACAGATCTGTCTGGATCCCTTTATGCAAGATGGAAAACAAAGTCCTGTCGACAGAACTTTGTTTTCCGTCTTGCATTACGGGAACCAGACGGATCCGTTTTGATTCCCATAGACTTCTATTAGGACGGAAATCAAACAGAATGCCTTTTTAAAGAGAACCTGTCATCAACTTTATGCAGCCCATACTAATGGCAGCATAAAGTAGAGACAGGTGAGTTTATTTCAGAGGTCTGTCATTTGAAAGTTAAAAGTAAGTGGTTGCCAAAAACCGACATCACAATCCTTGCAGACTGGGCCTGGAAAAGAGTCATGGCCACCTGAGAAGAGTCCTGGTTATTCATAAATGCCTGATCTCCCTGACCACCTGCTGATGACTGACAGTCTTCTACCAAGTTTTCTCCCTTTCTCTCTAGGAGACAACTGCCAATCATCAGCATATGGGCGAGAGTGCAGGAGATTATGAATAACCAGGACTCTTCTTAGGTAGATTTGACTCTATTCCAGGCCTGGGCTGCAATGATTATGATGCTGTTTCTCAGCAACCACTTACTTTTAGCTCATGAGTGACACACCAATGAAATCAGCATTTTTGTCACTACCTTTTTTGAATCTAGAGGGAAAACAAACCAGGCTGGTGTAGTGAGCTTTATTTATATTTATATAAGCAGCTCTATAATGTGAGTTTGACCGCGACGCATGGTTTATTTAAGTGTGTGGTTGTGTAAGTGTGTGACTTAAGATTAAGTGAGGGAGTATCTGAGAGCTTAATTATTTGTGGACATTGATGAGTGGCTGTATTTAACTGTATTGTACTCTGGGACTTGCTGCTCTGCAAGCTTTATTTTGCTGTGATAACACTTTTTTTTGTGTTAGTGAGAGCAGCACAGCCTTTTTTAATCCAGAGGGAAAACAAACCAGGCTGGTGTAGTGAGCTTCATTTATATTTATATAAGCAGATATATAACACGAGTTTGATCGCGACGCGTGGTTGTTTAAGTGTGTGACTTAAGATTAAGTGACTTTAGATTCAGGGACTTCAGTGGGTGACTGGAATTAGCCAGTTTTTTATTACTACATTATATTGTATTTTTCGCTTTTGTGGTGTAATCCTTATTTAGTATGTGTTGCACAATTGACAACGCAGTCCAGTGCACATCTTGCATGATGTATGCAGTCCTGGAACAGCCGTTCGAGGGTGTATATCTTTGTTCAAGATCTGAGCAAATTACCCGTTTGGAATCGCAAATCGAGTCTCTAAACGGGCAAGTTGCAACACTGGCATTGACAATTTGGAAAAGAGTTTGCTTCTCACTGAGCAAGCACTCTTTGGGGTAGATGAGGGGGAGGGTGACAGAGAGGAGGCTGAGGAAAGTGAGGTAGCTAGCTGGGTAACAGAAAGAAGGGTAGAGGAAAGAGTGCCAGGGAGGCTATCCCTGATCTGACACACCCCAACAAGTTTGCACGTTTGGCAGATGAGGGGGACGTCAGTCCAGGGACGGCACTGCTGCAGCCGGACACTTCCTCTGCCAGTCAGGGGAATATCAGCTCCAGTAAGCAGGGAACCAGGAGAGCAGGGCAGGCAAGACAGGTTCTGGTAGTGGGAGACTCCATTATTAGGGGAACAGATAGGGCAATCTGTCACAAAGACTGTGATCGACGAACAGTGTGCTGTCTTCCTGGCGCTAGAGTTTGACACATTGCGGATCGGGTTGACAGATTACTGGGAGGGGCTGGAGAAGATCCAGCGGTCATGGTCCATATCGGAAGCTATGACCAAGTTAGAGGTAGGTGGAGAGTCCTTAAAAATTATTTCAGGGATTTAGGTCAAAAGCTTAGGGCAAGAACCTCAAAGGTAGTATTTTCCTAAATACTACCTGTACCACGGGCCACACAAGAAAGACAGCGGGAGATTAGGGAGATTAACAAGTGGCTCAAGAACTGGTGTAGGAAGGAGGGGTTTGGGTTCCTGGAGAACTGGGCTGACTTCTCTATCGGCTACAGGCTCTATCGTAAGGACGGGCTGAACCTCAATGGGGAAGGGGCAGTTGTGTTGGGGAGAAAAATGGCTAGAAGGTTGGAGGAGTGTTTAAACTAGGGACTGGGGGGGAGGGAAATTACATTATAGTAGGGGAAGATGGCTGGATGATAGCTATGACTGGGCAGTTAATGTACAAGGTTACAGTCTGTTTAGAAAGGATCGTCAAAACTGGAAGGGGGGGTATGTGTTTATGTAAAGTCTTGTCTAGAGCCCACACTCTGGGACTATATAAGTGAGGGACATGAACATGTGGAGTCACTGTGAGTAGAGATACATGGAGCTAAAAACAATAATAAATTACTAATAGGAGTAAACCACCTAAGATACCAGAGTCCACAGAAAATCTACTACTAAACGAGATAGACAAGGCAGCAAATCATAATGAGGTGGTTATTATGGGGCACTTCAACTACCCAGACATAGACTGGGAAACTGAAACGTGTATATCTCCTAAAGGAAACAGGTTCTTGGAAATAACCAAAGACAATTACCTCTCCCAACTTGTTCAGGACCCGATTAGAGGGACGGCCATACTGTACTTAGTATTAACCAATAGGCCTGACAGAACAACAGATGTGCAGGTTGGGGGACACCTGGGAAATAGTGACCATAAAGTAATAACCTTCCAATTATCATTCAAAAGAACGTTTCTACAGGGAGGAACAAAAATACCAAACTTCAAAAAAGCTAAATTTAGCCAACTAAGAGAGGCCATAGGCCTAAAAAACTGGGACAAAGTCCTCAAAAATAAAAATACAGCCACAAAATGGGATATCTTTAAAAGCATCCTAAAATCTCATTGTGAGAGGTACATACCGTATGGGAATAAAAGGTTAAGGAACAATGTGGATAATTAGAACTGTAAAGAAAGCAATTAATGACAAAAAGAAAGCATATAAATCACTAAAACAGGAGGGTAGCACAGAAGCACTGAAAAACTATAAGGAAAAAAATAGAACAGTCAAAAAACAAATAAAAGAGGCCAAACTAGAGACCGAGAGATTAATTGCCAAAGAGAGTAAAACTAACCCTAAAATGTTCTTCAATTATATAAATGTTAAAAAGTATAAATATGAAGGTGTCGGCCCTTTAAAGAGTAATGAGGGGGGAGTCGCAGATAGTGACGAGGAGAAAGCAAAGCTGTTAAATATTTTTTTCTCCAATGTATTCATGGAGGAAAATAAACTGTCAGATGAAATGCTGAATTTAAAAATAAATTCCTCATTAAAAGTGTACTGTCTGACCCAGGAAGAAGTACAACAGAGACTTAAAAAGATTAAAATAGACAAATCACCAGAACCGGATGGCATACACCCCCGTATCCTAAGGGAATTAAGTAATGTCATAGCCAGACCCTTATTTCTGATATTTGCAGACTCTATACTGACAGGGAATGTCCCACAGGATTGGCGCATGGCAAATGTGGTGCCAATATTTAAAATAAATTCCTCATTAAAAGTGTACTGTCTGACCCAGGAAGAAGTACAACAGAGACTTAAAAAGATTAAAATAGACAAATCACCAGAACCGGATGGCATACACCCCCGTATCCTAAGGGAATTAAGTAATGTCATAGCCAGACCCTTATTTCTGATATTTGCAGACTCTATACTGACAGGGAATGTCCCACAGGATTGGCGCATGGCAAATGTGGTGCCAATATTTAAAATAAATTCCTCATTAAAAGTGTACTGTCTGACCCAGGAAGAAGTACAACAGAGACTTAAAAAGATTAAAATAGACAAATCACCAGAACCGGATGGCATACACCCCCGTATCCTAAGGGAATTAAGTAATGTCATAGCCAGACCCTTATTTCTGATATTTGCAGACTCTATACTGACAGGGATTGTCCCACAGGATTTGCGCATGGCAAATGTGGTGCCAATATTTAAAAAGGGTCCAAAAACAGAGCCTGGAAACTATAGGCCGGTAAGTTTAACATCTGTTGTGGGTAAACTGAGGGTTTTCTAAGAGATGCTATCTTAGAGCATCTCAACGGAAATAAGCAAATAACGCCATATCAGCATGGCTTTATGAGGGATCGGTCATGCCAAACTAATTTAATCAGTTTCTATGAGGAGATAAGTTCTAAACTTGACAGTGGCGAATCAATGGATGTCGTATATCTGGACTTCTCCAAAGCATTTGACACTGTACCACATAAAAGGTTAGTATATAAAATAAGAATGCTCGGACTAGGAGAAAATGTCTGTATGTGGGTAAGTAACTGGCTGAGTGAAAAACAGAGGGTGGTTATTGACGGTAAACACTCAGATTGGGTCACTGTCATTAGTGAGGTACCTCAGGGGTCAGTATTGGGCCCTATTCTCTTCAATATATTTAATGATCTTGTAGAAGGCTTGCATAGTAAAATATCAATTTTCGCAGATGAAACTAAACTGTGTAAAGTAATTAACACTGAAGAGGACAGTATACTACTACAGAGGGATCTGGATAGATTGGAGGCTTCGGCAGAGAAGTGGCAGATGAGGTTTAACACTGACAAATGTAAAGTTATGCACATGGAAAGGAATAATGCAAGTCACCCGTACATACTAAATGGTAAAACACTCAGTAACACTGACATGGAAAAGGATCTAGGAATTTTAATAAACCGCAAACTAAGCTGCAAAAACCAGTGTCAGGCAGCTTCTGCCAAGGCCAATAAGATAATGGGTTGCATCAAAAGAGGCATAGATGCCCATGATGAGAACATAGTCCTACCACTTTACAAATCGCTAGTCAGACTACACATGGAGTACTGTGTACAGTTCTGGGCTCCTGTGAACAAGGCAGACATAACAGAGCTTGAGAGGGTCCAGAGGAGGGCAACTAAAGTAATAACTGGAATGGGGCAACTACAGTACCCTGAAAGATTATCGAAATTAGAGTTATTCACTTTAGAAAAAAGACGACTGAGGGGAGATCTAATTACTATGTATAAATATATCAGGGGTTAGTACAGAGATCTATCCCATCATCTATTTTTCCCCAGGACTGTGACTGTGACGAGGGGACATCCTCTGCATCTGGAGGAAAGAAGGTTTGTACACAAACATAGAAGAGGATTCTTTACGGTAAGAGCAGTCAGACTATGGAACTCTCTGCCTGAGGAGGTGGTGATGGTGAGTTCACTAAAAGAATTCAAGCTGGATGTATTTCTGGAGTGTAATAATATTACAGGCTATAACTACTAGAGAGGGGTCGTTGATCCAGGGAGTTATTCTGATTGCCTGATTGGAGTCAGGAAGGAATTTTGTATTACCCTAAAGTGGGGAAAATTGACTTCTACCTCACAGTTGTTGTTTTTTTGCCTTCCTCTGGATCAACTTGCAGGATGACATGCCGAACTGAATGGACAAATGTTTTTTTTTTTCGGCCTTACGTACTATGTTACTATGTTACTTTATGAGTCCCTCAGTGAGGTCAGCATAAAGTTGATGACAGGTTCTCTTTAAAGGCTTCTGTTTCGCATTCCGTCATGATACAAGTCTATGGGCAGAAGAACGGATCCGTCCTTCCGTCTTATGGATTCCGTTTTTTTCCATTATAACCATGTTATAATGGAAAACCATAACGGAATCCATAACGCTAGTGTGAACCCACCCTAGCTTGGATATTTCTTGCATCAGTTAAATTATCTAGCATGTTACAAAGGAAACAATAACGTACAACTGATAACAACTCACATAAGGGTCTCATTTACCTAGTTATAGTTAAGCATTGCCTTCTGTACTTTTTTTTGTACAAACAGTAACACATCTCATCAGGTTGTGGTAGAAAACCTTTCTTGGAAAAAGATACATAAGGGAACCTAGACTTGACCATATATAAAACAGCTATATCCAGTTTTTACCAGCTTTAATTTTATCTGGAATCATACTGTATATGCTTTTTGGGGGGAAGTTTCTATGTTTGTCTTATGCTAAGCTTAATGACTTTTAGGATAAGTTCACAGGATTGATTTATTTTATCCACTACACCATCTGCCAAGTATCCCACTACACAAATTGCTGTGGTTTCGGCTATAGGTTTTCATTTTGTATGGTGCGGACCTGTTCTTGGTTTAGCTCCATTAAATGGAGTTAAACCACAAGTAGGCTTCAATTGTGTCTTTGTGAGGGGTCCACTCAGTAACAGAATGGACCTGTACATTTTTGAAGCAGTATGGAAAAGCACGTGGCAAAAATCCTTGGCTACTTGAACCATTAAAAACAATGGGAGAAAGTTTCAGCGTGAGATTTGGCCTGGTTTTTGGCATAAAATATCTCCCTCTCCTCCCTCTTTTATGATAATATAATTAGAGTTGAACGGACACCTGGATGTTCGGGTTCTGCAGGTTCGGGCGAACTTAAAAAAAAAAAAATTGGGTTCGGGACCCGAACTTGACCCAAACTTGACCCAAACTTGACCCCATTGAAGTCAATGGGACCCGAACTTTTGAGCACTAAAATGGCTTTAAAAATGTCATGGAAAGAGCTAGAGGGCTGCAAAAGGCAGCAAAATGTGCTTAAGAGCATGGCAAATGCTCTGCAAACAAATGTGGATAGGGAAATGACTTAAAAACATAAAAGAAATTAAAACCTTAAAAAAATAAAAATTAGGAATGATGTAGGAGGAAGAGGTTGAGGAGGCGGTGAATGGGTGGATGTGGCCGTGTAGGCTCACGTGGTGGTCTAGGTGGAAGCGGCGGCAAAGGAGGAATAGGTAGCCAACAAAGATGTGTGTTATTTTGCATTTTTACATAGGGGTATCCCCCAAAATATTGGGACATATCATTTTAATGAACATGAGCTTATCCACATTGGCTGTGGACAGGCGGCTGCGTCTGTCTATAATGACGCCTCCTGCCGTGCTAAATACACGTTCAGAGAGTACACTGGCTGCAGGACAGGCCAGCACCTCCAAGGCATACAGGGCAAGCTCTGGCCATGTGGACAATTTGGAGACCCAGAAGTTGAATGGGGCAGAACCATCAGTCAGTACGTGTAGTCGTGTGCACAGGTACTGTTCCACCATGTTGTTCAAATGCTGCCTCCTGCTAACATGCTCCATATCAGCAGTTGGGTCCGGTTGTTGCGGAGAGGTGACAAAGATTTTCCACATGTCGGCCACGCTAACCCTGCTTTCTGAGGTGCTGGCGCTGACACAGCTGCGTTGGCGACCACTTCCTCCTCCCCTGCCTTCGCCTTGTGCTTCCACTTGTCTCCGGCATCAGTCTGGAATTCTCTCATGAGCGCGTCTACCAGAGTGCGCCTGTAGTCGCGCATGTTCCGATCATGTTCCAGTGAGGGAATTAAGGACGGCACATTATCTTTGTAACGGGGATCTGGCAGGGTGGCCACCCAGTAGTCAGCACATGTTAAAATGTGGGCAAGTCTGCTGTCGTTGCGCAGGCACTGCAGCATGTAGTCGCTCGTGTGTGCCAGGCTGCCCAGAGGTAAGGACAAGCTGTCCTCTGTGGGAGGCGTATCATCTGCGTCCTCCATATCCCCCCAGCCACGCACCATTGATGGGCCCGAGCTGCGTTGGATGCCACGCCGCTGTGAACATGCTTCATCCCCATCCTCCTCCTAATCCTCCTCGTCCTCCAGTAGTGGGCCCTGGCTGGCCAAATTTGTACCTGGCCTCTGCTGTTGCAAAAATCCTCTTATTGAGCCACTTCTAAAAGACTGGCCTGATAGTGTTAGAGATGGCCCCTCTTCCTCCTCCTCGTCCTGGGCCACATCCTCTTCCATCATCACCCTAAGTGCTTTCCCAAGGAGACATAGAAGTGGTATTGTAACGCTGATAACGGTGTAATCGCCACTTGCAATGTTGGTGGAGTACTCGAAACAGGCCAACAGGGCACACAGGTCTCGCATGGAGGCCCAGTCATTGGTGGTGAAGTGGTGCTGTTCCGCAGTGCGACTCACCCGTGCGTGCTGCAGCTGAAACTCCACTATGGCCTGCTGCTACTCACACAGTCTCTCCAGAATGTGCAAGGGGGAGTTCCACCTGGTGGGCACGTCGCATATGAGGCGGTGAGCAGGAAGGCCGAAGTTACGCTGTAGAGCAGACAGCTGAGCGGCGGCAGGATGAGAACGCCGGAAGCGCGCACAGACGGCCCCTACTTTACGCAGCAGATCTGATATGTCAGGGGAAGTTGTAAATGAATTTCTGCACCACCAAATTCAGCACATGCGCCAGGCAAGGGAACTGTTTTGGCGACAGTTGCTCTGCTTTTGCACCCTGCTCCCGCTTTTGCTACGCTGTTGGCTCGGTCTCACCACTGCCTCTTCCTCCAAACTCTGAAAGTCAGTGGCACAACCTTCATTCCATGTGGGGTCTAGGACCTCATCGTCCCCTGCATCGTCTTCCACCCAGTCTTTCTCCCTGAACTCCTTTTCAGTCTGCACACTGCAGAAAGACGCAGCAGTTGGCACCTGTGTTGGCAGCTGAGGTGGTATTTCCATGTCCTCATCAGGAAACATATGTGGTTGTGCGTCAGTGCATTCTATGTCTTCCACCCCTGGGGAAGGACTAGGTGGATGCCCTTGGGAAACCCTGCCAGCAGAGTCTTCAAACAGCATAAGAGACTGCTGCATGACTTGAGGTTCAGACAGGTTCCCTGATATGCATGGGGGTGATGTGACAGACTGATGGGCATGGGTTTCAGGCGCCACCTGTAAGCTTTCTGCAGAGGACTGGGTGGGAGATAATGTGAACGTGCTGGATCCACTGTCGGCCACTCAATTGACTAGTGCCTGTACTTGCTCAGGCATTACCATCCTTAGAACGGCATTAGGCCCGACCAAATATCGCTGTAGATTCTGGCGGCTACTGGGACCTGAGGTAGTAGTTTCAGTAGGACGTGTAGCTGTGGCAGAACAGCCACATCCTCTCCCACCAGAGGCTCCACCAACACCACCACCACGACCGCGTCCCTTATTAGATGTTTGCCTCATAGCTAGCGTTCACAAAGCAAAGTAAAAAGTGGTTAAGTCTGTTAAAAATAATTAATCGCCAATAAAAACCCTGATGTAGGGTATTGCGCTAATTATAATTTTTTTAACTCTATATGACAGCGGTATTTGTGGCTTCAATTTTACAGTAACTTATACATGTCTAATTCCAGATGTGCAGTATATCAGAGGGTTTTTTCACCCCTGTAACCAAAAAGCCGTATTTCTGGCCTAAATGTGACAGTCACTTATGCATGTCTAATCCCAGATGTGCAGTATATTAGAGGTTTTTTTCATCCCAGTAACCAAAAAGCCGTATTTCTGGCCTAAATGTGACAGCCACTTATGCATGTCTAATCCCAGATGTGCAGTATATTAGATGGTTTTTTCACCCCAGTAAGCAAAAAGATGTATTTCTGGCCTAAATGTGACAGTCACTTATGCATGTCTAATCCCAGATGTGCAGTATATTAGAGGGTTTTTTCACCCCAGTAAGCACAAAGCCGTATTTCTGGCCTAAATGTGACAGTCACTTATGCATGTCTAATTCCAGACGTGCAGTATATCAGAGAGTTTTTTCACCCCAGTGAGCAAAAAGCCGTATTTCTGGCCTAAATGTGACAGTCATTTATGCACGTCTCATCCCAGATATGCAGTATATTAGAGGCTTTTTTCACCCCAGTAAGCAAAAAGATGTATTTCTGGCCTAAATGTGACAGTCACTTATGCACATCTAATCCTAGATGTGCACTATATGAAAATAACGTGTTTTTTTTTAACCCCAGTAAGCAAAAAGCTGTAATTCTGGACTTGCAGACATGTGGATAGCCTGTGCTGGTGCACTATCGTTGCATAAAATGGCTGCCGATTATGTATTGATATTGACAAACTGAAGTAAAAAAAGGTAGTTTTCAGCAGTAGTTGGCTCAGGGCAGGCTTAAAAAAGTTGTGCACTGCACCTACAAAACACATTTGCTGTAGATCGCTGAGTAAAAAAAAGAAGTTCTTAATAAGATTTCTCCCTGAGCTCTCTCTCACAGCAGCTGCAGCCTCTCCCTAAACTAATCCGAGCAGAGTTACGGGCGGCGCTACTTGACTCCAGCCTAAATAGAGGCTGGGTCACATGCTGTAGTTGGCCAATCACAACCATACTAATAGTAGGCATGGCTGTGATGGCCTTTTGGGGCAAGTAGTATGACGCTTGTTGATTGGCTGCTGTGCAGCCTTTCAAAAAGCGCCAAGAAAGCTCCGAACACCGAACCCAAACCCAAACTTTTGCGTAAATGTTCGGGTCCGGGTGCCGAAAAACCTAAAGTTTGGTACAAACCTGAACTTTACAGTTCGGGTTCACTCAACTCTAAATATAATATATATATATTTGGTGTCTCAAAATATTTTTTATAACTTTCTACTTCAGGCTATATGGTCATACAGATTTTTTTTCCTCCAAGAAAAATAAGCTGCATTTGAAATTAAACATACCACAATGAATATCTGATGACTGAAGGTCACTTTAATTATTTTCCTTACACTACTAAGGCCATGAACCCATGTCTTTGAAAAGTATAATAATTTTACATTAAGCTGATTTTCACAAAAGCGTTACATCTGCAGATGGTGTTCAACTGCATGAAATTAATTAGTATATGTGCCGGTTCTACATAATTAATTCCGCTGAGGCCCATGAAATGTGATTTTTAATAAAAGCTTTTAGCTTTTGTCTGTTCATATGATATATACTGTATGTTGCACATTAGAGAGTATAATGAATTAAATAACAAAAAAATATATATTTTAAATTACTATAACATTGAATTGCTCATAGTTTTTAGATATTTTAAGCAATGAAAACATAATTATAACATTAAAGGGAACCTGTCATCAACTTTGTGCTGCCCATGCTAACGGCAGAATAAAGTAGAGACAGGTGAGTTGATTTCAGTGGTCTTTCATTTATAAGTTAAAAGTAAGTGGTTGCCAAAAACCGACATCACAATCATTGCAGACTGGGCCTGGAAAAGAGTCACGGCCATCTGAGAAGAGTCATGGTTATTCATGAATTCTTGCTCTCCCTGCCCACCTGCTGATGATTGAGAGTCTTCTACCTAGTTTTCTCCCTTTCTCTCTAGGAGAGAACTGCCAATAATCAGCAGATGGTCGGGGAGAGCAGGAGATTATGAATCGCCATGACTCTTCTCAGGTAGATTTGACTCTATTCGAGGCCTGGGCTGCAATGATTATGATACTGGTTCTCAGCAACCACTTACTTTTAGCTCATAAGTGACACACCGCTGAAATCAGCATTTCTGTCACTATTTTATGCTGCCCTCAGTGAGGTCAGTATAAAGTTGATGACAGGTTCCCTTTAATCTTAGCAAGAAAAGCTGTGGAGTTCCTGGACATTCACAGTGTACTACTGAGCTCTCCATCTGATAAAATGAATGGTTTTTGTAGCATAAACCTTAAACAGGTTTTCCAGTTAGACTGGTGGTTGTGGAGTCACAGTATGTTTTGATTTGTTTCACTGAGCAGCATATTTTTTTTATAGAATAGATCACCCAAAAACTGTATTCGCTATACTGTATGTCTCTATTAATACAACCATTAGCCTCTTGGGGACACAGGGCATACAGGTACACCCTGATGTCCCGGTACTTAAGGACACAGGGCGTACCTGTGCGCCCTGTGTATTTCCGATCACTGCCACTCGGCGGGTGGTGATCGGAACACAGTGCCTGCTGAAATCATTCAGCAGGCACTCTGTGACAATGCCGAGGGGGGTCCTGTGACCCCCACCCCCCCCCCAGTATCGGTGATTGCTGCAAACCGTGGGTCAATTCAGACCTGCGGTTTGCAGCACTTTTGAAAGTTTCTGATTACCAATAGAGTTGAGCGAACACCTGGATGTTCTGGTTCGAGAAGTTCGGCCGAACTTCCCGGAAATGTTCGTGTTCGGGATCCGAACCCGACCCGAACTTCGTCTCGAACACGAACCCATTGAAGTCAATGGGGACCCGAACTTTTTGGCACTAAAAAGGCTGTAAAACAGCCCAGGAAAGGGCTAGAGGGCTGCAAAAGGCAGCAACATGTAGGTAAATCCCCTGCAAACAAATGTGGATAGGGAAATGAATAAAAATAAAAATAAAATAAATAAAAATTAACCAATATCAATTTGAGAGAGGTCCCATAGCAGAGAATCTGGCTTCACGTCACCCACCACTGTAATAGTCCATTGTCATATATTTAGGCCCCAGCACCCAGGCAGAGGAGAGAGGTCCCGTAACAGAGAATCTGGCTTCATGTCAGCAGAGAATCAGTCTTCATATCATAGCAGAGAATCATGCTTCACGTCACCCAACACTGGAACAGTCCATTGTCAGATATTTAGGCCCCGGCACCCAGGCAGAGGAGAGAGGTCCCGTAACAGAGAATCTGGCTTCATGTCAGCAGAGAATCAGTCTTCATGTCATAGCAGAGAATCATGCTTCACGTCACCCACCACTGTAACAGTCCATTGTCATATATTTAGGCCCCGGCACCCAGGCAGAGGAGAGAGGTCCCGTAACAGAGAATCTGGCTTCATGTCAGCAGAGAATCAGTCTTCATATCATAGCAGAGAATCATGCTTCACGTCACCCAACACTGGAACAGTCCATTGTCAGATATTTAGGCCCAGGCACCCAGGCACTGGAGAGAGGTCCCGTAACAGAGAATCTGGCTTCATGTCAGCAGAGAATCAGTCTGCATATCATAGCAGAGAATCATGCTTCACGTCACCCACCACTGTAACAGTCCATTGTCATATATTTAGGCCCCGGCACCCAGGCAGAGGAGAGAGGTCCCGTAACAGAGAATCTGGCTTCATGTCAGCAGAGAATCAGTCTGCATGTCATAGCAGAGAATCAGGCTTCACGTCAGCCACCACTGTAACAGTCGATTATCATAAATTTAGGCCCCGGCACCCAGGCAGAGGAGAGAGGTTCCGTAACAGAGAATCTGGCTTCATGTCAGCAGAGAATCAGTCTTCATATCATAGCAGAGAATCATGCTTCACGTCACCCAACACTGGAACAGTCCATTGTCAGATATTTAGGCCCCGGCACCCAGGCAGAGGAAAGAGGTCCTGTAACAGAGAATCTGGCTTCAAGTCAGCAGAGAATCAGTCTTCATATCATAGCAGAGAATCATGCTTCACGTCAGCCACCACTGTAACAGTCCATTGTCATAAATTTAGGCCCCGGCACCCAGGCAGAGGAGAGAGGTCCCGTAACAGAGAATCTGGCTTCATGTCAGCAGAGAATCAGTCTGCATGTCATAGCAGAGAATCATGCTTCACGTCACCCACCACTGTAACAGTCCATTGTCATATATTTAGGCCCCGGCACCCAGGCAGAGGAGAGAGGTCCCGTAACAGAGAATCTGGCTTCATGTCAGCAGAGAATCAGTCTTCATATCATAGCAGAGAATCATGCCTCACGTCAGCCACCACTGTAACAGTCCATTGTTATAAATTTAGGCCCCGTCACCCAGGCAGAGGAGAGAGGTCCCGTAACAGAGAATCTGGCTTCATGTCAGCAGAGAATCAGTCTGCATATCATAGCAGAGAATCATGCTTCACGTCACCCACCACTGTAACAGTCCATTGTCATATATTTAGGCCCCGGCACCCAGGCAGAGGAGAGAGGTCCCGTAACAGAGAATCTGGCTTCATGTCAGCAGAGAATCAGTCTGCATGTCATAGCAGAGAATCAGGCTTCACGTCAGCCACCACTGTAACAGTCGATTATCATAAATTTAGGCCCTGGCACCCAGGCAGAGGAGAGAGGTTCCGTAACAGAGAATCTGGCTTCATGTCAGCAGAGAATCAGTCTTCATATCATAGCAGAGAATCATGCTTCACGTCACCCAACACTGGTACAGTCCATTGTCAGATATTTAGGCCCAGGCACCCAGGCAGAGGAGAGAGGTCCCGTAACAGAGAATCTGGCTTCATGTCAGCAGAGAATCAGTCTTCATGTCATGGCAGAGAATCAGGCTTCACGTCACCCAACACTGGAACAGTCCATTGTCAGATATTTAGGCCCCAGCACCCAGAGGTTCATTCAACTTTGGGTTGCCCCGCAATATAATGGTAAAATGAAAATAAAAATAGGATTGAATGAGGAAGTGCCCTGGAGTACAATAATATATGGTTAAGGGGAGGTAGTTAATGTCTAATCTGCACAAGGGATGGACAGGTCCTGTGGGATCCATGCCTGGTTCATTTTTATGAACGTCAGCTTGTCCACATTGGCTGTAGACAGGCGGCTGCGTTTGTCTGTAATGACGCCCCCTGCCGTGCAGAATACACGTTCAGACAAAACGCTGGCCGCCGGGCAGGCCAGCACCTCCAAGGCATAAAAGGCTAGCTCTGGCCACGTGGACAATTTAGAGACCCAGAAGTTGAATGGGGCCGAACCATCAGTCAGTACGTGGAGGGGTGTGCACACGTACTGTTCCACCATGTTAGTGAAATGTTGCCTCCTGCTAACACGTTGCGTATCAGGTGGTGGTGCAGTTAGCTGTGGCGTGTTGACAAAACTTTTCCACATCTCTGCCATGCTAACCCTGCCCTCAGAGGAGCTGGCCGTGACACAGCTGCCTTGGCGACCTCTTGCTCCTCCTCTGCCTTGGCCTTGGGCTTCCACTTGTTCCCCTGTGACATTTGGGAATGTTCTCAGTAGCGCGTCTACCAACGTGCGCTTGTACTCGCGCATCTTCCTATCATGCTCCAGTGCAAGAAGTAAGGTGGGCACATTGTCTTTGTACCGTGAATCCAGCAGGGTGGCAACCCAGTAGTCCGCACAGGTTAAAATGTGGGCAACTCTGCTGTCGTTGCGCAGGCACTGCAGCATGTAGTCGCTCATGTGTACCAGGCTGCCCAGAGGTAAGGACAAGCTGTCCTCTGTGGGAGGCATATCGTCATCGTCCTGCATTTCCCCTCAGCCACGCACCAGTGATGGGCCCGAGCTGCGTTGGGTGCCACCCCGCTGTGACCATGCTTCATCCTCATCCTCCTCCACCTCCTCCTCATCCTCGTCCTCCTCGTCCTCCAGTAGTGGGCCCTGGCTGGCCACATTTGTACCTGGCCTCTGCTGTTGCAAAAAACCTCCCTCTGAGTCACTTCGAAGAGACTGGCCTGAAAGTGCTAAAAATGACCCCTCTTCCTCCTCCTCCTCCTGGGCCAACTCCTCTTCCATCATCGCCCTAAGTGTTTTCTCAAGGAGACATAGAAGTGGTATTGTAACGCTGATAACGGCATCATCGCCACTGGCCATGTTGGTGGAGTACTCGAAACAGCGCAACAGGGCACACAGGTCTCGCATGGAGGCCCAGTCATTGGTGGTGAAGTGGTGCTGTTCCGCAGTGCGACTCACCCGTGCGTGCTGCAGCTGAAACTCCACTATGGCCTGCTGCTGCTCGTACAGTCTGTCCAGCATGTGCAAGGTGGAGTTCCACCTGGTGGGCACGTCGCATATGAGGCGGTGAGCGGGAAGGCCGAAGTTTCGCTGTAGCGCAGACAGGCGAGCCGCGGCAGGATGTGAACGCCGGAAGCGCGAACAGACGGCCCGCACTTTATGCAGCAGCTCTGACATGTCGGGGTAGTTGTGAATGAACTTCTGCACAACCAAATTCAGCACATGCGCCAAGCAAGGGATGTGCGTCAAACCGGCTAGTCCCAGAGCTGCAACGGGATTTCGCCCATAATCGCACACCACCAGGCCGGGCTTAAGGCTCACCGGCAGCAACCACTTGTCGGTCTGTTGTTCTATACCCCGCCACAACTCCTGTGCGGTGTGGGGCCTGTCCCCTAAACATATGAGTTTCAGAATGGCCTGCTGACGTTTACCCCGGGCTGTGCTGAAGTTGGTGGTGAAGGTGTGTGGCTGACTGGATGAGCAGGTGGAAGAAGAGGAGGAGGAAGCTGAGTAGGAGGAGGTGGCAACAGGAGGCAAAGAATGTTGCCCTGCGATCCTTGGCGGCGGAATGACGTGCGCCAAACAGCTCTCCGTCTGGGGCCCAGCCGCCACTACATTTACCCAGTGTGCAGTTAGGTAGATATAGCGTCCCTGGCCGTGCTTACTGGTCCACGTATGTGTGGTTAGGTGGACCTTGCCACAGATGGCGTTGCGCAGTGCACACTTAATTTTATCGGATACTTGGTTGTGCAGGGAAGGCACGGCTCTCTTGGAGAAGTAGTGCCGGCTGGGAACAACATACTGTGGGACAGCAAGCGACATGAGCTGTTTGAAGCTGTCTGTGTCCACCAGCCTAAATGACAGCATTTCATAGGCCAGTAGTTTAGAAATGCTGGCATTCAGGGCCAGGGATCGAGGGTGGCTAGGTGGGAATTTACGCTTTCTCTCAAATGTTTGTGAGATGGAGAGCTGAATGCTGCCGTGTGACATGGTTGAGATGCTTGGTGACGGAGGTGGTGGTGTTGGTGGTACATCCCCTGTTTGCTGGGCGGCAGGTGCCAACGTTCCTCCAGAGGCGGAGGAAGAGGCCGAGGCGGCAGCAGCAGAAGAGGCAGAGGCGGCAGCAGCAGAAGAGGCCGAGGCGGCAGCAGCAGAAGAGGTAGCAGGGGGAGCCTGAGTGACTTCCTTGTTTTTAAGGTGTTTACTCCACTGCAGTTCATGCTTTGCATGCAGGTGCCTGGTCATGCAGGTTGTGCTAAGGTTCAGAACGTTAATGCCTCGCTTCAGGCTCTGATGGCACAGCGTACTAACCACACGGGTCTTGTCGTCAGCACATTGTTTGAAGAAGTGCCATGCCAGGGAACTCCTTGAAGCTGCCTTTGGGGTGCTCGGTCCCAGATGGCGGCGGTCAGTAGCAGGCGGAGTCTCTTGGCGGCGGGTGTTTTGCTTTTGCCCACTGCTTCCTCTTTAGCTACGCTGTTGGCTCGGTCTCACCACTGCCTCTTCCTCCAAACTGTGAAAGTCAGTGGCACGACCTTCATTCCATGTGTGGTCTAGGACCTCATCGTCCCCTGCATCGTCTTCCACCCAGTCTTGATCCCTGACCTCCTGTTCAGTCTGCACACTGCAGAAAGACGCAGCAGTTGGCACCTGTGTTTCGTCATCATCAGAGACGTGCTGAGGTGGTATTCCCATGTCCTCATCATCAGGAAACATAAGTGGTTGTGCGTCAGTGCATTCTATGTCTTCCACCGCTGGGGAAGGGCTGGGTGGATGCCCTTGGGAAACCCTGCCAGCGGAGTCTTCAAACAGCATAAGAGACTGCTGCATAACTTGAGGCTGAGACAGTTTCCCTGGTATGCATGGGGGTGATGTGACAGACTGATGGGCTTGGTTTTCAGGCGCCATCTGTGCGCTTTCTGCAGAAGACTGGGTGGGAGATAATGTGAACGTGCTGGATCCACTGTTGGCCACCCAATTGACTAATGCCTGTACCTGCTCAGGCCTTACCATCCTTAGAACGGCATTGGGCCCCACCAAATATCGCTGTAAATTATGGCGGCTACTGGGACCTGAGGTAGTTGGTACACTAGGACGTGTGGCTGTGGCAGAACGGCCACGTCCTCTCCCAGCACCAGAGGGTCCACTAACACCACCACGACCATGTCCGCGTCTGCGTCCTTTACTAGATGTTTTCCTCATTGTTATCGTTCACCACAACAACAAAAATATTATTTGACCCAATGTATTGAATTCCAATTCAGGCCTTTTTTTACAGACACCTAACACTATCTGGCTATCTATTTAGGTACCCTATTACACTAATAAAGGCACAGCAGTAATGACAGATTTAGCTGAATATAAATTTGAGGCCTAGTATTTAGGCGCTGGATGACAGGTATACGTTTACGGACAGAATTAGACTTGGAATTGCGCAATAGCGTGTGTGTGAAGTTATTGAGAATAACCCTATCTGCACCGTGAATCTTATTTACCCTTTTAGGGATAGATTTAAAGTAGGTCTGATACAGCAGAAACCACTAAATTAGGAAATTGCAAAATTGGGAATTGTATTTCAACCCAGGACAAAAACTGTGCTTTGACGGACACTAAATAACTTGCCCAGCCACAGCAATAACCACAGATTTAGCTGACTATAAATTTGAGGCCTATTATTTAGGCGCTGGGTGACAGGTATACGTTTACGGACAGAATTAGACTTGGATATGCACAGTAGCATGTGTGTGAAGTTATTGAGAATGACCCTATCAGCACCTTGAATCTAATATACCCTTTTAGGGATAGATTTAAAGTAGGTTTGATACAGCAGAAACCACTAAATTAGGACATTGCTAAATTGGGAATTGTATTTCAACCCAGAACAAAAACTGTGCTTTGACGGACATTAAATAACTTGCCCGGCCACAGCAATAACCACAGATTTAGCTGACTATAAATTTGAGGCCTATTATTTAGGCGCTGGGTGACAGGTATACGTTTACGGACAGAATTAGACTTGGATATGCACAGTAGCGTGTGTGTGAAGTTATTGAGAATAACCCTATCTGCACTGTGAATCTTATATACCCTTTTAGGGATAGATTTAAAGTAGGTCTGATACAGCAGAAACCACAAAATTAGGAAATTGCAAAATTGGGAATTGTATTTCAACCCAGGACAAAAACTGTGCTTTGACGGACACTAAATAACTTGCCCAGCCACAGCAATAACCACAGATTTAGCTGACTATAAATTTGAGGCATATTATTTAGGCGCTGGGTGACAGGTATACGTTTACGGACAGAATTAGACTGGGATATGCACAGTAGCGTGTGTGTGAAGTTATTGAGAATAACCCTATCTGCACTGTGAATCTTATATACCCTTTTAGGGATAGATTTAAAGTAGGTCTGATACAGCAGAAACCACTAAATTAGGAAATTGCTAAATTGGGAATTGTATTTCAACCCAGAACAAAAACTGTGCTTTGACGGACACTAAATAACTTGCCCAGCCACAGCAATAACCACAGATTTAGCTGACTATAAATTTGAGGCCTATTATTTAGGCGCTGGGTGACAGGTATACGTTTACGGACAGAATCAGACTTGGATATGCACAGTAGCGTGTGTGTGAAGTTATTGAGAATGACCCTATCAGCACCTTGAATCTAATATACCCTTTTAGGGATAGATTTAAAGTAGGTTTGATACAGCAGAAACCACTAAATTAGGACATTGCAAAATTGGGAATTGTATTTCAACCCACAACAAAAACTGTGCTTTGACGGACACTAAATAACTTGCCCAGCCACAGAAATAACCACAGATTTAGCTGACTATAAATTTGAGGCCTATTATTTAGGCGCTGGGTGACAGGTATACGTTTACAGACAGAATTAGACTGGGATATGCACAGTAGCGTGTGTGTGAAGTTATTGAGAATGACCCTATCAGCACCTTGAATCTAATATACCCTTTTAGGGATAGATTTAAAGTAGGTTTGATACAGCAGAAACCACTAAATTAGGAAATTGCTAAATTGGGAATTGTATTTCAACCCAGAACAAAAACTGTGCTTTGACGGACACTAAATAACTTGCCCAGCCACAGCAATAACCACAGATTTAGCTGACTATAAATTTGAGGCCTATTATTTAGGCGCTGGGTGACAGGTATACGTTTACGGACAGAATTAGACTTGGATATGCACAGTAGCATGTGTGTGAAGTTATTGAGAATGACCCTATCAGCACCTTGAATCTAATATACCCTTTTAGGGATAGATTTAAAGTAGGTTTGATACAGCAGAAACCACTAAATTAGGACATTGCTAAATTGGGAATTGTATTTCAACCCAGAACAAAAACTGTGCTTTGACGGACATTAAATAACTTGCCCAGCCACAGCAATAACCACAGATTTAGCTGACTATAAATTTGAGGCCTATTATTTAGGCGCTGGGTGACAGGTATACGTTTACGGACAGAATTAGACTTGGATATGCACAGTAGCGTGTGTGTGAAGTTATTGAGAATAACCCTATCTGCACTGTGAATCTTATATACCCTTTTAGGGATAGATTTAAAGTAGGTCTGATACAGCAGAAACCACAAAATTAGGAAATTGCAAAATTGGGAATTGTATTTCAACCCAGGACAAAAACTGTGCTTTGACGGACACTAAATAACTTGCCCAGCCACAGCAATAACCACAGATTTAGCTGACTATAAATTTGAGGCATATTATTTAGGCGCTGGGTGACAGGTATACGTTTACGGACAGAATTAGACTGGGATATGCACAGTAGCGTGTGTGTGAAGTTATTGAGAATAACCCTATCTGCACTGTGAATCTTATATACCCTTTTAGGGATAGATTTAAAGTAGGTCTGATACAGCAGAAACCACTAAATTAGGAAATTGCTAAATTGGGAATTGTATTTCAACCCAGAACAAAAACTGTGCTTTGACGGACACTAAATAACTTGCCCAGCCACAGCAATAACCACAGATTTAGCTGACTATAAATTTGAGGCCTATTATTTAGGCGCTGGGTGACAGGTATACGTTTACGGACAGAATCAGACTTGGATATGCACAGTAGCGTGTGTGTGAAGTTATTGAGAATGACCCTATCAGCACCTTGAATCTAATATACCCTTTTAGGGATAGATTTAAAGTAGGTTTGATACAGCAGAAACCACTAAATTAGGACATTGCAAAATTGGGAATTGTATTTCAACCCACAACAAAAACTGTGCTTTGACGGACACTAAATAACTTGCCCAGCCACAGAAATAACCACAGATTTAGCTGACTATAAATTTGAGGCCTATTATTTAGGCGCTGGGTGACAGGTATACGTTTACAGACAGAATTAGACTGGGATATGCACAGTAGCGTGTGTGTGAAGTTATTGAGAATGACCCTATCAGCACCTTGAATCTAATATACCCTTTTAGGGATAGATTTAAAGTAGGTTTGATACAGCAGAAACCACTAAATTAGGAAATTGCTAAATTGGGAATTGTATTTCAACCCAGAACAAAAACTGTGCTTTGACGGACACTAAATAACTTGCCCAGCCACAGCAATAACCACAGATTTAGCTGACTATAAATTTAAGGCCTATTATTTAGGCGCTGGGTGACAGGTATACGTTTACGGACAGAATTAGACTGGGATATGCACAGTAGCGTGTGTGTGAAGTTATTGAGAATGACCCTATCAGCACCTTGAATCTAATATACCCTTTTAGGGATAGATTTAAAGTAGGTCTGATACAGCAGAAACCACTAAATTAGGAAATTGCTAAATTGGGAATTGTATTTCAACCCAGAACAAAAACTGTGCTTTGACGGACACTAAATAACTTGCCCAGCCACAGAAATAACCACAGATTTAGCTGACTATAAATTTGAGGCCTATTATTTAGGCGCTGGGTGACAGGTATACGTTTACAGACAGAATTAGACTGGGATATGCACAGTAGCGTGTGTGAAGTTATTGAGAATGATTCTATGTGCACCTTGAATCTTATATACCCTTTTAGGGATAGATTTAAAGTAGGTCTGATACAGCAGAAACCACTAAATTAGGAAATTGCAAAATTGGGAATTGTATTTCAACCCAGAACAAAAACTGTGCTTTGATGGACACTAAATAACTTGACCAGCTACAGCAATAATGACAGATTTGGATGAATATAAATTTGAGGCCTATTATTTAGGCGCTGGGTGACAGGTATACGTTTACGGACAGAATTAGACTGGGATATGCACAGAAGCGTGTGTGTGAAGTTATTGAGAATGACCCTATCAGCACCTTGAATCTAATATACCCTTTTAGGGATAGATTTAAAGTAGGCCTGATACAGCAGAAACCACTAATTTAGAGAATTGCTAAATTGGGAATTGTATTTCAACCCAGAACAAAAACTGTGCTTTGACGGACACTAAATAACTTGCCCAGCCACAGCAATAACCACAGATTTAGCTGACTATAAATTTGAGGCCCATTATTTAGGCGCTGGGTGACAGGTATACGTTTACAGACAGAATTAGACTGGGATATGGCCAAAAAATAATCACACTATTGATGGTTAAATGCACTTGGTGTAACAGCTTGACCCTGATGTAGGATATAGCCAAAAAATAACCACACTATTGATGGTTAAATGCACTTGGTGTGACAGCTTCATCCTGATGTAGGATATAGCCAAAAAACAACCACACTATTGAGGGTAAAATGCACTTGGTGACAGGCTCAGCTTGCCCCTGAAGTAGTATATGGCCAAAAAATAACCACACTATTGATGGTTAAATGCACTTGGTGTGACAGCTTCACCCTGATGTAGGATATAGCCAAAAAACAACCACACTATTGAGGCTTTAATGCACTTGGTGACAGGCGCAGCTTGCCCCTGATGTAGTATATGGCCAGAAAATAACCACACTATTAATGGTTAAATGCACTTGGTGTGACAGCTTCACTCTGATGTAGGATATAGCCAAAAAACAACCACACTATTGAGGGTTAAATGCACTTGGTGACAGCTTGCCCCTGATGTACTATATAGCCAAAAAACAACCACACTATTGAGGGTTAAATGCACTTGGTGACAGGCTCAGCTTGCCCCTGATGTAGTATATTGCCAAAAAAATAACCACACTATTGATGGTTAAATGCACTTGGTGTGACAGCTTCACCCTGATGTAGGATATAGCCAAAAAACAACCACACTATTGAGGGTTAAATGCACTTGGTGATAGCTTGCCCCTGATGTAGTATATGGACAAAAAATAACCACACTATTGATGGTTAAATGCACTTGGTGCAACAGCTTCACCCTGATGTAGGATATAGCCAAAAAATAACCACACTATTGAGGGTTAAATGTACTTGGTGGCAGCTTGTGCTGGCGCACCACAAGACACAAAATGGCCGCCGATCACCCCAGAAAAAAGTGAATGAAAAACGCTCTGGACAGCCTAAAAACAGTGAGCAATTGAATAGCAGCAGTTCAATGATCCACAGCTGCATATCGATCACTGAATTAAGTCTTTTGGAGGAGTTAATCACTGCCTAATCTCGCCCTAACGTCGCAGCTGCAACCTCTTCCTACACTAATCAGAGCAGAGTGACGTGCGGCGCTACGTGACTCCAGCTTAAATAGAAGCTGGGTCACATGCTGCACTGGCCAATCACAGCCATGCCAATAGTAGGCATGGCTGTGACGGCCTCTTGGGGCAAGTAGTATGACGCTTGTTGATTGGCTGCTTTGCAGCCTTTCAAAAAGCGCCAAGAAAGCGACGGACACCGAACCCGGACTTTTACGAAAATGTACTATACAGTTCGGGTTCACTCATCCCTAATTACCAACCAAGGGCTCAGAAACTCAAAATGGCACCGGTGGTGCTGGCATTGCAGGCGGTGCTGATTATCCCGCCGGCCCCCTCTTATTTCCAGGATGGCCGAGCAGTTTCAGCAGTGTCAGCACATTGCTGACACTCTGCTTGAAACGGCTGACATCTGTGCTGTGATGTCAGCCGTTTAACCCCTTCCATGCCGCAGTCCATAGGGACTGCTGTATGGAAGCGGTTAACAGGGAGGAAGCTTCCTCCCTCTCCCATCGGGGGCTGCTGTGCAATTTCTGCCCCAGATTCTTGATTGGATCACAGAGGTAGGGGGCCCCCCTCCCTCCCAATCACCCTCTGCTCTGTTGTGGTAGCGGGCGATGGTTACCATGGCAACCGGACGCCTTCACAGGCTTTCGGCTTGCCATGGTAAGGCTAAGTCTGGAACCCCTTCTTCCCAGGCTGAGAGCAGATACGGAAATTAGAGGAATATTGCTGGGAGGTCAGGAGCATAAATTAGCTGCCTTCGCGGATGATATTATGATCATGACCTCTAATCATTTAGATACTTACAGCTCCCTTTCTAACCTTAAAATTAATATGCAAAAATCACTACTGATATGCATCGGGATCCCCTTATCCACACAGCAACACTTGAGAAATAAATCCCCATTTGATTGGTCATCTCCCTTTTTAACTTACCTAGGGATTAAAATAAGCCCCAACACATCTGAACTTTTTTCACTTAACTATTCCCCTTTATTACAATCTATTACATCTAGCATAGATAAATTAGACATCCCTACTATTTCTTGGTTTGGCTGCAAAAACCTTCTTATGTCATTGATATTACCCCGTCTTACATACTTCCAACAGGTTCTACCCATCTATGTTCCTAAATCTTACTACAACTCCCTTAGAAAGCTGTTCAATTCATTTGTTTGGAACGGGAGAAAACCAAGACTATCATACTCTTTGCTCTCACGTCCCAAGCACACAGGAGGGATCGCTTTACCAGACCCCAAACTATATGGTAGGGCAGTGCTCTTGTACAAAATGGTTGAATGGCTTAGACCTTCCAACCCTAAGCCATGGGTAGTGATTTAACAAGAGCTTCTGAAAAAAACTTTATGCTCGCTCCTTTTAGGAGAAGCTAGTTTAACCAATATCCCTTCCTCGCCATACCCAATCATTCAAGCCACCCTTAATGCTTGGAAATGGCTTCAATCCACTCACTGTGCAATACCCTTTACATCCCCTCTTCTTTTGTTGAGGGATATTTTGGGAATAGCTCTTCCTGCTGTGACCGACTGTACCCCACGTGAATTGAAGGAATCGACCACCTCTATCTTCTCATTCCTTGGGCCCACAGGTTCTCTAATCCCCATTAAGGAATTCCAAAAGAAACTTATCCCACACCATCAATGCCTATCCCCCATTTCCTATCTTCACTCATTCATCTCCCAACATATATCTAGTTGCGACCTCCTTCGTCCACTAGTATGGCTTGAATCACTCATTGTTAACCCTAATCCTCCAAAAAAGCTTATCTCACAATTATATAATAGATTAAACACACCTTCTATACTCGTTAAACCCGCCTTCATCCGGCAATAGGAACGGGACTTGGGTCGTGAATTCTCTATCTCAACATTGCCAGACATACTTTTATCTCCCCATAAATTGTCTCGATGTGTCCGCATACAGGAGAATGGATGCAAACTCTTGACTAGATGGTACAAAAACCCAGAAATAACTTGCCTCTTCTCAACCACAGCCTCAGACAGGTGCTGGAGATGCCTCAGCAATAGAGGAACCTTCCTCCATATTTGGTGGGACTGTCCTCTTATCAATAATTGGTGAAAGGAAATCTTTCATATTAGTAACCAGATTTGCCACACAACGGTGCAGATGTCCCCTTGCAAGGCTCTACTTAATTTAGAAGATGCAACCGAGTCACATCCCCTTCCTTTCCTCTTTAGACAACTGCTTACAGCTGCTCGCCTATTAGTGCCAAAATATTGGCTATCCACAACCCCTCCCCTCTTAGAACAATGGAAGCAGAAAATTTACCAAATATACCGCTTTGAGGAACTTTCTTCTTGGGAAGCCCGCAACCACCAAAAGTTCCTAAAACAGTGGCGATTATGGCAGGAATTCAGACACCCTAACTAATCTTTCAAGTTGTATCCATGTACCTATATTAACACGTATGGTATAATATGCATATTTTTACTCTAACTAGCAAACCACTTAATATCTTACCTCAAATCTGAGGGAGCTATGAATCATACTCTACAACAACAGATTGTATACATATTTCAATGTAAGTTTGTGGACACGTCTTTTGTACCATCCCTACCAATGTTATATGTATTATCAGAAGGTATAACATCTCTTTCATTTGCAGCGTCTTTCCAGATGCATAAGATACTTTACATATACCTTGTTACGTTACTTTTCTTAAATAAATAAAAAAAACTGCTCTATAAAAATAACACATGACCTAACCCCTCAGGTGAACACAGCAAAAAATATATATAAATACGATGTCAAAAGCCATTTTTGCCACCTTACATCACAAAAAGTGTAATAGCAAGCAACCAAAATGTTATATGCACCCCAAGATAGTGCCAATAAAACCGACATCTCATCGTTCAAAATGGGGTCACTATTTTGGAGTTTCTACTGTAGGGGTGCATCAGGGAGGCTTCAAATGGGACATGGTGTAAATAAATCATGTACCGTGTAAATGAACGAGGGGGCACACTCAAGAGGGAAACACTGACTGGATGTATCAAGTTATTTAATGTATTAAAAATGTATTAAAAACAAACCCTTAAAATACACATAAAACATACATCAAATGATAAAATACGTGATATGCAGCAGGCAATATAGAAACAATATCTCCTTTGTGGTCAATATAGCAGCCGACGCACTGCTGTATGTGTAGGTGGACAAACACAATAGTAACAGCAGTGTCCAAATTCCAATTGAGATAAATGTAGCAATTCTATATTAGATAATGTTCCAATTCTATATATAGATAGTATTCCAATTAGAAAATATGGTGTGGACGTCAGAATCGACAGCTCAAATGTCCCGTACCTTTCAACAAATGCGGCACTATACCACTTGGGGTAATGATTCCGCGACTTAGATGGGGCGCAGATTTTATGCCAATGTCCGGTACTCAAAATATGTAGAGATGCGTGTAACAGCCTCCAAGTTACTCACAGTTTCTTGCCGCTGTAGTGTTCCAGTCTCCCCCTTCCTTGCTGCGTAACTGCAGCGCTGATCTCCCAGATGGCCGTGGCGTCCCACGTGACCTGGTCTCTTGGGTTCCGGGTTGACGCTTGTATGACGTCACTACTATGCGGCAGTAGCTTTGCGGCGGTAACTTTGATTATGGAGGTGAATCGTTGAATCGCTGAACTTTGAAAGTATGCTAATATATAGCTTTTATTCTTCGCTTGGAATCCACGCACTCTGAATTGCCAGACGCGTTTCAGGGTCTTGCACCCCTTCCTCAGTGGCCACCGAGTGAGTGGATTCTCACTCCTTATGTATGGTGTTGTCCCACCCATCATTAAGCTCTCTAGTGCTTATTTGAATATGTGGGATGGATTTCATTGCTGCTTTTCTTATTATGGTTCAAAATAAAACATTAAAATAACACTAAAATTCATAAATATTATACCCAAATATTCAATATATTGTACTATTTTATAAAAACAGCTTTGTGGATAAACTGCAAGGTCACAACATCATTTTTAGGAAAACCGCATCAAAACCGCATCAGTGTGAATTGTGTTTTATATGCGGTTTTTATCAAACAGGATCAAAAATACTCTTTTCCTAGAAAATTCAACCAGAAACGCATCAATATATAATTGTTTGATGTAATTTTTGTGTTTTTGTATTCTGCTCATTGTGTTTTTTGGAATATTTATATGGTGGGGTTTGTTGAGTATAGGGGGCCTTCCAGTGGGGAGGGGAAATCACAGCGTCAGAAATTGACAAACTGCGATGTCCCATCTCCACCGGACGGCCCCCCAACGCTTACAGGAATCCAAACATCTCCATCTCCGCATTGAGCCCCCTTGGGATGATGGTGTCATACTCAAAAATTCTGCGGGATTCCTGTCTCGACATGTGAGCAATGTGATTTCCTCCTCTCCACATTTTCTTAACTCTTTCTATAGCGGTGAATTTGAGGCTAGTCGGATCACAATTATGTTGAATTTTGAAATGCTTCGATAGGGAGTGTGTTTCTAAACCTTTCTTTATATTTGCCACATGTTCGGCTACCCTCTTTTTGAGTGTCCTTTTGGTTCTACCTATGTACTGTTTCCTACATCCACATTCCAGCAGGTAGATAACATCTGTAGAGTCACAGGTCAGACATTCCTGTATTTCTACACTAAATGTGTTTACTGTGGATGTTACCTTTATTGTTTTTTTGGGGAAGCTAGTGATTTTACAATTAGTACATCTCCCACATTTAAAAAATCCATTAGTTGTCAACCAATTCTTTTTTTGTAGTTTTTGTTGTTGATTATCCTTCTTAGCTATTATAGTTGGGGCTATTTTGCCTGCCAAATTATTCGCCCTTGTGTACGTTATTTTTGGTACATCACTCAATAATGGGCCAATTAGCTTATCATTTAGTAGGTGATCCCAATGCTTTCGGATACTTCTTTCTATCACTTTATGTTGGGAACTAAATGGAAGAATAATTCTTATTATCTCATCTCGTGATTGTGGCAAACCTATCTCAAAGAAGCTTTTCCTTTCCATCTTTTTTACTTTCTCCAGTGATTTGTCTATAATTTGCACTGGATAATCCCTTTCTAGGAATTGTTGTTTCAAGCCAGCAGCCTCTTCATCAAACTTGCTATCCACTGTACAGTTTCGCTTCAGTCTGCGAAACTGACTGGTTGGTATGTTGGTCAGCCATCGCGGAAGATGGCAACTAGCAAATCTGATGAAGCTATTTTTGGCCACTGGCTTGAAAAACGTATTGCATTGTAACTGGTTGTCTCTGATCCAGATTTCCAAATCCAGAAACTCAACTTTTTCTTTACTGGTGATTGGACTAAATATAAGGTTCTTATCATTTTTATTAATATCACTAAGAAATAAATTGAGGGACTCTGTTGTATTGCACCAAACGAACAGAATATCATCAATGTATCGCCGCCACAGCACCAGATCCGTCCCCAGCCTGGGCAAGATGTGCTCTTTTTCCCATTGGGCCAAAATCTGACTTCCAAAAACCATATGGCGTTACCTTCCTTCTGTGCCCTGCCGTGTGCCCGTACAGCAGTTTACGACCACATATGGGGTCTTTCTGCAAACTATAGAATCAGGGCAATAGATAGTGAGTTTTGTTTGGCTGTTAACCCTCGCTTTGTTACTTGAAAAAATGCATTAAAATGGAAAATGTGCCTTGTTGGAACACCTAAAGGTTTAACAAAGTTTGTAAAATCAGTTTTAAATACCTTGAGTGGTGTAGTTTCTAGAATGGGGTCATTTTTTGGTGGTTTCTATTATGTAAGCCTCACAAAGACCTGAACTGGTCCTTAAAAAGTGGGTTCTGGAAAATTTCTGAAAAGTTTCAAGATTTGCTTCTAAACTTCTAAACCTTGTAACGTCCCCAAAAAATAAAATGGCATTCCCAAAATGATCCAAACATGAAGTAGACATATGGGGAATGTAAATTAATAACTATTTTTGGAGGTATTACTATGTATTATAGAAGTAGAGAAATTGAAACTTGGAAATTTTCTAATGTTTCAAAATTTTTGGTATTTTTGTATAAGTAAAAATACATTTTTGGACTCCATTTTACTAGTGTCATTAAGTACAATATGTGACGAAAAAACAATCTCAGAATGGCCTGGATAAGTAAAAGAGTTTTAAGGTTATTCACACATAAAGTGACACTGGTCAGACTTGCAAAAGATGGCCTGGTCCTTAATGTGAAAATGTGCCCGGTCCTTAAGGGGTTAAAATACCTGCATAAAGGATGGAACAGTAATGACATAGTCCTGCTTTATTCTTGAGCAGAGTGCAGATCCTGTCAGTCACTGCTGAGAGGGGCAGGGGGTGCTAGGGGCAATGCTCTGCTTAAGAATACAACCAGACTTGAGTCTGTAGCAATCGCTCACTACTAGTGATGAGCGTCAGGGGTCATATTCGAATTCAAGATATTTTGTGAATATTTTGTAGAATATTCGTTGAATATTTGCGAATTTGAATATTCGTTATATTCTACAATCGTCAATGATGAATATTCTAAAAGACAAATATATATCACTAAATTGAATATAGTGCTATATATTCGTTTTCTAGAATATTCGTCATTTGTCATCTGAATTTATGACTCCTCCCTGCTTAAGTTGCTTGTGGGCCAATGACTTACACAAGCAAGAAGCAAGAAGGAATCATGTGTTCAGATGGAACAAATGACGAATATTCGAAAAACGAATATTTAGCACTATATTCGAAATATTAGCAAATTCTCAAAGTTGCGATATTCGAGATAACTATTCGTTATTCGAATATTCACGCTCAACACTACTCACCACTGCTTGGAAATATAGTGATAATATCCTGCCCATACATAGGGAATCATATTAATCGGACAGATTTATATATTTTTTTAACTACAGAAAAAAGATTTTCTGGGACCCCCCACCATTTTCTGGAGCCACTACTTCTTTGATGTTTTTCCAAGCATTGTCCATACACTAGTGTGCCTGGTACTGCAACTTTGCCCCATTCACTTGCTATTGATCGATAATGTTAGAGGGTATTGTCTTTCCCTGTAAAAAATAAATATATTGGATAAAACATAATAGATGAAAAAGTGTGACTTGTTTCTGAGGTGTACCACCTCATTAGACAAGTGTCTAAGGAAGGAGATGGTGCACAGGCATCATACTGTAAGACTGTGAACCGGGGAGGGACTCCCAAGATACAGCGAAGTCACAGACGAGGAAAGCAACAAAACATAGCTTTGTGCAAAACAGAAACTTTACTAAAACAGTAATATAACCATAAGAATGTGAAGGTGCACCAAAGATCTTATACCCCGGGCCCACAGACACTGTCCCTGTCCGGTAAGACAGACCTATCGCGATGGTGCACACAGCAGAGCCTGCAAGTCAATACCACGCCGCAGAACAATTCGGTAAAGCCTGCCAAACATACATGTCCTAACTAACTAAATAACAATTTCAGGCCTAGTCTCTGATGCTTCAGGCGTCACTAATATAATGTGATGAGTAAAACGGATTTACTGACCTGCGTACGTTCTGTATCAGAGAATGCCTCTTAACCGAGATGGCCACCAGTCCCTTATCGCACACGCAGCCTTGCTTGGTTGTTAGACTTCTGTCCAAACGCTGTATCAGTCCTCCTGAAACAATCCCTCTTCCTAATGGCTGGATCCAGGTGAGGGACAACGACTAGTCCCCCCCCCCACTGCGTCCCCGATAACTCCAGGATCCTCGGTAACCAAGATGGAACTGGATCCAGTCTCACATAAAAAATCCTTCCACCATGTCAGCTCTCTCTCCCACACTTCCTGGTTCTTCTCCTGGCAGCAGCATGAGGAATCCTCTACTTTGCATATTTAAATCCAGCAGTCACTTAGCTGTAACAGAGAACCAACAGCCTCCCTTGGCCGAAATGCAAAATGACAATCTCAAAGTTTAACTATGCGCCAGCATTATACAGGAAGAGCTGTTCCACAATCTCACATGCCAGCCCACTAGAGGTTGTAGTGCTTGGCAACCACCTCCATACAAACTCCTCTGGTGGATAGTGCTGTGGAGGCACACCAGCATTGGGCCTCACTGACCGTCTCAGAGTCAGTGGCTCAGAAATACTGGGGACATCAGGCATATCTGTCAGGAGAGGAGCTACTACTTGTTCAGCACTCTCTCTGGGTGGCAAACCTGCCACAGCCGGGGCCTCTGTGGGTACCTGGGCAGGGACAACCCACCATTCCTCCTCCTCTTCCGAGGGGCTTTACTCTGTACTCTGAGCATGAGGAGACATCTCCTCCACGCACACTGGTTCGTCAAAATTACAACGTCTCAACATATTACAGTGCAAGTTTTGTGAGGGTCCCCCAGTCCCTACAAGCTCTACCTCATAGACTGGAATGGCAGGGTCTACCCTTCTTTTCACAGTGTATGGGACTGCCTCCCACCCAACTTCCCAGACGGCCGTTTGGCTTTGACCAACATCCGATCACCCGGGGCATACCCATCTTTCTGCACTGGTCTTAAGTTAGGGTGTTTCACTTGTCCCAGGTGCTCGCCCACAACCTTGTGGACTGCTCTCAGCCGGCGGAGGTGCTCTTGCACCCATGCAGTGGTACTTCTCGGGGGTGGCTCCATCGAGTTGGGCATGTGGAGATCTTCAATCTCCTGTCCGGCTCTTCCAAACATGAGCATATGTGGAGAGTGTCAGGTGGTACTGTGTACCCTGTTGTATAGGCCCACATTAGTTCAGGTAGGTATTCGGGCCACCGAGCCTTTTGGCTATCCTCCAGAGTCCGCAGCATCTGGCGCAAGGTGTGGTTAAAGCGTTCGCACGCCCGTTTCCTTGGGTGTGATACAGGGTGGTGCGGGAGCGTACAATCCCATACAGCTGGTACAGTTCGTGCATTAGAGTACCCTGGAAACATGCCCCCTGGTCTGAATGTATTCTCCGTGGACACCTGAACACCTGTATAAAGTGTTTGCAGACCGCTTCAGTGGCCGGCTCTGCTGTCTGGTTTCTGGTGGGTACATCCACTGCATACTTTGTAAAGTGATCTGTCATGACTAGACAGTACGAGTGTCCTGAGGTAGAGTATCCAATCTCCACATAATCATTCATCAGAAGCTCCAGGGGCACTGAGGTCCGTCTGGTCTAGACAGCAGCCCGCTGTTCAGTACTCTTACTGAACCCACAGGGTCGACACTTAAGACATGCCTTGGCCACCATGTCGGCCAGATCTGGACAGTATACGAACCATTGGAGCCACTTGAACATTTTGTCGCTTCCGAAATGAGTTCCCCTTTCATGGACTTCCCTGGCGGCTTCCGGTCCCAATGACATGGGGATGACAATCTGTTGTCTGTACTGCAGCTCCGACTGTAAGTATATGATCCGGCACAGGTGGCGCTGGGTGACAGTCAACTTATCCCACTGCCTCAACAACTTTTGGCCCTCTGGTGTCAGTCAGGCTCGCTCTTCTGGCCGTGGCCAGATCTTAGCTCGAACCCATTCCTTCACTTTCCACAAGTCCGGGTAGCCATTCTGGATTCTCTCCCAATCAGCCAATGTCTTTCCCAGCACCAGGGATACCACCCCACTTGAATGTGCCACGTACTGGAACATGAGTAATCGACCAAGGTCAGGAGTTTCAGTGTTCTGCAGCTCCTCGTCTGTACTCTGAGTCGATAACCCTACAGGGACTCGGGAGAGTGCGTCGGTGTTGCTGTTCTCCCTACCTGACCGAAACTTGATATGATATTGGTACTTAGAAAGGAAAGCCAACCACCTCTGCTCAAGCGCACCGAGTTTGGCATTCTCCAGATGTGCTAACGGGTTGTTGTCCATCATCACATTCACCTCTGCACCTGTCGGGTACTCCTCGAACCTTTCGGTCATGGCCCACACCAGCGCCAGTAGTTCCAATTTAAAGCCACAGATTGCATGTTATTGAGGTCCTTCCTGCATGATACTCACCTGGTTTGTTTGTTCCTGCTTGGCTTTCAATTTCACGTCCGTCTCATCCTCTGGTCTTGGTGTGCTCTCCTGGTTTTGACTTTGGCTTGTCCTGACGATTCTCTGCTTGCTCCTCCGGTAACTTATCTGCTCTCTTGGTTTAGACACGGCTTGTTTGACCTTTCTGTTTATGTGTTGTTTGTCTATCCTAGCTAAGGGTTTGTCAATCAGTTGTCCCTTGTCGCTAGTACTTGTGAGGCAAGTAGGCAGGGACAGGGGTTAGGGTGGAGTTCAGTGGTCACTAAACCACCCCATGTGTGTGTGACAGGCAGCATACAGACATACACCTTCACAATGGCGAGGACCCTGGCTACCAGTGGGCGAGTCTGTGTTTCCTCTTGACAAGCGGGCTTTATCAGGACCTCCAGTCCATTCATTTGTCATCCAGACACCACCGGCAGCATCAATATTTGTTCTTGTCGAGGTGGGATCTTCACCGGGGTCCTCTGCGGCAGCTTCACATCTCCAATGGGCCGACCGGACATGTTACTCTTTCGCAGACTACAGCTCCTCACCATCAGTTGCAAAACCTTCTGTGTCGGCCTGTGCGTGGTGGCCCGCTGCCAATACTTCCGCCCTTCTTTGGCATAGAGTTGATGTTCTAGGTCCCTCAGTACATTCATACCTAGTGTTACATTCATTCCTTTCCTGGATGGATGGTCCACCAGCACGACCCCTTCTTGTCGACGTCCTGCCCAAACAGTCGGACCCGCGTCCATACTATCCCTCAGATGTCCATCTCTCGGTTATCGTCAGCCATCAGCCTGATGACGCTCCCGTCTTCGGGCTCCATCATATGTCGGAAGTGCCTTTATGTTCTCTTCCTCTCTCTCCACGGCGGCTAGGTAGACGCTGTAGAATGTCATGTCGGCCGCTGTCCGGGTCATCTCTTGCAGCTTGCAAGAACTTTTTGGAGAGGTCCACTATGAACTGATACTCTTAGTAGCCATTCCACCTCCCGGAAGGCTTCCATGGTCTCTGGGTTCCGCCGCTGTATTTTGATTGAGTGTCTCCTGTAGGACAGTGGAGTACTGAATCAGGGTCTCACCCTCTCGCTGTGGTCGGTTTAAGAAGTGGCTCCGCAGCTGCACTACTTTAGCACGCCCCCCCCCCCTCCACAGAGAGCCTGGCTGAGCGTGGAGGAATCTAACAGCCTCCTTGATTTCTCTTTATTCAGTGTTGTTAGGGTTAATGACCACTTCCCTTTCCTCAGCTGTTGCTCAGTGGTCATCACTTCTACCCTTTATAGTCTGACCCCACCCTTTTGACTATGCAGTAGATAGCTTAATTTGGGTTTGGCTGAGCTGGTGTGAGGTTGTATCTGGTGTTCCTGTTCTTCCAGCTCTACCGAAGTTAAGTGTCGCGTTTGTATTTGTTATATTCCCTGTTGTTGTATCTGGGGCTGAGACAGAGACATCCATTCGTCCATCTGGGGAGGAATAGGTTGAATCTGGTCCTTAACTTATTCCAGGCCCTATAGGGAAATCAGGGCCTAGGTATACTGCATATGACTATTCCTACCTTTAAGGTCTATTCATATTTATAGGTAGTCAGGGCCCGGATTAGGGTTGTCTGCGAGGTGCCCTGTTTCTTCCCTAGTTTCCAGGGACAGTTACTGTTCTCCTTCCCTCCTGTTTTCAGTGTAGAGTCCCGTCCCCCCCCACACTGATTGTGACATATAACCATAACAATGTGAAGGTGCACCAAAGATATTATACCCCGTGCCCACAGTCACTGTCCCTGTCCGGTTGGACAATGGCATGTAAAGCAGAGCATGCACGTCGATGCCGTGCCACAAAAGAGAACAAACCTAGCCAATGACGCACACAGTAGAGCCTGCAAGTAAATACTGTGCCACAAATTGGTAAAGCCTGCCAAACATGCAAGTCCTAACTAAATAAATAACTATTTAGAGGGCCTAGACTTAGTCTTAGTCAAGAGGAGAGAATATTTAAAAGAAGAAAAACTGCCACAAGAGGACATAGTTTTAAATTAGAGGGGCAAAGGTTTAAAAGTAATATCAGGAAGTATTACTTTACTTAGAGAGTAGTGGATGCATGGAATAGCCTTCCCGCAGAAGTGGTAGCTGCAAACACAGTGAAGGAGTTTAAGCATGTATGGGATAGGCATGAGGCCACCCTTCATATAAGGTAGGGCCAGGGGCTATTCATAGTACAAACCGGATTCCAAAAAAGTTGAGACACTATACAAATCGTGAATAAAAACTGAATGCCATGATGTGGAGGTGCCAACTTCTAATATTTTATTCAGAATAGAACATAAATCACGGAACAAAAGTGTAAACTGAGAAAATTTACCATTTTAAGGGGAAAATATGTTGAATCAGAATTTCATGGTGTCAACAAATCCCCAAAAAGTTGGGACAAGGCCATTTTCACCACTGTGTGGCATCTCCCCTTCTTCTTACAACACTCAACAGACATCTGGGGACCGAGGAGACCAGTTTCTCAAGTTTAGAAATAGGAATGCTCTCCCATTCTTGTCTAATACAGGCCTCTAACTGTTCAATCGTCTTGGGCCTTCTTTGTTTCACCTTCCTCTTTATGATGCGCCAAATGTTCTCTATAGGTGAAAGATCTGGACTGCAGACTGGCCATTTCAGTACCTGGATCCTTCTCCTACCCAGCCATGATGTTGTAATTGATGCAGAATGTGGTCTGGCATTATCTTGTTGAAAAATGCAGGGTCTTCCCTGAAAGAGATGACGTCTGGATGGGAGCATATGTTGTTCTAGAACCTGAATATATTTTTCTGCATTGATAGTGCCTTTCCAGACATGCCACACGCACTCATGCAATGTCCATACCATCAGAGATGCAGGCTTCTGAACTGAGCGTTGATAACAACTTGGGTTGTCCTTGTCCTCTTTGGTTCGGATGACATGGCGTCCCAGATTTCCAAAAAGAACTTTGAATCGTGACTCGTCTGACCATAGAACAGTCTTCCATTTTGCCACACTCCATTTTAAATGATCCCTGGTCCAGTGAAAACTCCTGAGCTTGTGGATCTTGCTTAGAAATGGCTTCTTCTTTGCACTGTAGAGTTTCAGCTGGCAACAGCGGATGGCACGGTGGATTGTGTTCACTGACAATGGTTTCTGGAAGTATTTCTGAGCCCATTCTGTGATTTCCTTTACAGTAGCATTCCTGTTTGTGGTGCAGTGTCGTTTAAGGGCCCGGAGATCACGGGGAACCAGTATGGTTTTACGGCCTTGACCCTTACGCACAGAGATTGTTCCAGATTCTCTGAATCTTCGGATGATGTTATGCACAGTTGATGATGATAGATGCAAAGTCTTTGCAATTTTTCGCTGGGTAACACCTTTATGATATTGCTCCACTATCTTTCTGCGCAACATTGTGGGAATTGGTGATCCTCTACCTATCTTGGCTTCTGAGAGACACTGCCACTCTGAGAAGCTCTTTTTATACCCAATCATGTTGCCAATTGACCTAATTAGTGTTAATTGGTCTTCCAGCTCTTCGTTATGATCAAATTTACTTTTTCCAGCCTCTTATTGCTACTTGTCCCAACTTTTTTGGGATTTGTTGACACCGTGAAAATTTGAATCAACGTATTTTCCCTCTAAAATGATACATTTACTCGGATTAAACGTTTGATCTGTCATCTACGTTCTATTACAAATAAAATATTGACATTTGCCATCTCCACATCCTTGCATTCAGTTTTTATTCACAATTTGTTTAGTGTCCCAACTTTTTGGGAATCCGGTTTGTATTAAGTATATTGGCAGACTAGATGGGCCAAATGGTTCTTATCTGCCGACACATTCTATGTTTCTATGTCTCTGATGCTTCAGGCGCCACTAATATAATGCGATGAGTAAAACAGATTAACTGACCTGTGTACGTTCTGTATCAGAGAATGCCTCTTAACTGAAATGGCCACCAGTCCCTTATTGCACAAGCGGCCTTGCTTGGTAGTTAGACTTCTGTCCAAACACTGTAGCAGTCCTCCTGAAAAAATCCCTCTTCCTAATGGCCGGATCTAGGTGAGGGACAACGACTAGTCCCCCTCCACTACATCCCCAATCACTACAGGACCCTCGGCAACCAAGATGGAACCGGATTCAGTCTCACACAAAAAATCCTTCCACCATGTCATCTCTCTCTCTCACACTTCCTGGTTCTTCTCCTGGCAGCAGCATGAGCACCCTAGCACAATGGAAGTCAATGGGAGAACCTGAGCATTAAACCAGGCACCCCCTGCTCTGAAGAGGGGAGGGTGTCTGGTTAATAGTAAAAGGTCAGAAATTGATGGAAATGCCACTGAAATGGTTCGGGAACTGCATGGGGAGGATGTCTGGATGCATCTTGGACTCCTAGGTCGCTGCTGGGAATGATGTTGTCCAAGTAGTACGCCACTTTTACAGACTGACAATAATACGCACCAAACCGAAGATAAAATTGATAACCATAGGTTACCTTTTTATCTTTCTAGCAGTAGGGTGCACTGAGAGCAGTCAGTTTAGGTTCGAGGACAGGGAGTCCCCACCATCAGGAGACGTCCCTGGGCTTAGGTCTAATTCAGGGTGAGCACAGGGATAGGTGAGACATCTGACACTTCCCAATTTGTGCCACGGTTACCTCTACTTGTATGACTGCCTCAAGGGTTGGGTACCCTATGTAGGTATCTATAATTATCTTTTTTGTATCTGAGTTTCCTTCACAGATCACACTAGTGAACCACTGTGGTGGGTTTTGTGTATTAACTATCTAAGATTAAAAGTTACGTTTTAAAAGGGTCAACTCTGCTGGAACACTTTGGATTGCCTTCTTGATCCTATTATAAGCATTCATAAATGCGCTGGATGTGTCATTTACGGAAAAAGTACACTGGATGTCAGATATTTTTAGGATGCGCACACGTTAGAAAGGAGATTTAGCACAGATAATGTCACTGTCTGCAGGGGCCAAAAAATTGCAAGCTATTTAGCACAGGTTGCGCTTAAAAGGACTTTTGGGTCTCTAGCAAGTTTTAGCAATTTAGTGCAGGTTGCACTAAAAATAAAACAAAACAAAAGCCCATGCAATGGAAGCACAAGAGGTCACCAAATCCAAATAAATTTTGTGTGCAGCAGTCACTGGAAAGATCATGGCAGCAGTTTTTAGAAGGTGTTTTATTACTATAAATCATGCCACACAAGACAAAAATTACTGGAGACACCTGTGCTTCAACAATGAAGGCATTACTTGAGGAAGTCAAAGAAAAACACCATGGGAAGTTGTCAGCTGGTGTCTTGCTGCTTTAGGGTTCCTTTAAACATGGCAGATTTTGTGTCAGAAAATTCTGCGACTGAAAATATGTTTCATTCATTAGAATAGATTGCTGCAAGCCCCGTTCAGGTAAAAAGGAACAGATTTTCAGTCCCTAAATTTTGTGCAACAAAATCTGCACCTTGTGAAGGCACCCTCACAACAATGTGCCAGCTGACAAGTCTTGCAAATCACAATATGCTATTAGGGAATGGAGCTTCATGGAGCTTCATCCACCATACAGTCTAGACCTGGCTCCCGTTGATTGCCTTCTCTTCCAGAACCTGATTAAGTTTCTGTGTGGGCAACAATTTCCAGATTTCAACAGTGAAAGTGGTGGTAAAAGGGTTCCGGCAGCAGGAAGAAATCTCCTATTTTGAGGGCATCCAATCACTTGAGGTGGAGCGGAATAAATGGAATGAAGTAGATGCCCACTGACATAGAGAGGTTTTGGAGTAGGTTTCTGACTGACTGAGATCACCTTGTCGCTGGTAGGTGGGCACCGATGTGTTTCGATCAAAATATTTTGTCTAAGAAGGATATCAGAATGAGGGTTTAGCCTGTATATAATTTTAGAATTTAAAGTGTTAGTGCAATTATTTTGTCAAATTTTTTTCTTAAAAAAAATATTTGGCATGTACATCCTCAGGGGGCTTTTTTATCGTCAGTGATTAAATAACATTCACTCTTTGGTAAATATGTAGAGGTCTGGTTCCTGCTATTTTTCCTAAATTCCCATTGTCACCCATCCATGCTAAGCTATATTATGTAAGATGCATTTCTGAAATAAAAATCTAGATTGTTACATTTTTATATTTGTAAAACCTAATATGCATTACCCAAATTTGTTATGCATTTAAAGAGGGGTATAGTAACATAGTAACATAGTACATAAGGCCGAAAAAAGACATTTGTCCATCCAGTTCGGCCCGTTATCCTGCAAGTTGATCCAGAGGAAGGCAAAAAAAAAACCTGTGAGGTAGAAGCCAATTTTCCTCACTTTAGGGGAATAAAAATTCCTTCCCGACTCCAATCAGGCAATCAGAATAAATCCCTGGATCAACGATCTCTCTAGTAGCTATAGCCTGTAATATTATTACGCTCCAGAAATACATCCAGGCCCCTCTTGAATTCCTTTATTGTACTCACCATCACCACCTCCTCAGGCAGAGAGTTCCATAGTCTCACTGCTCTTACCGTAAAGAATCCTCTTCTATGTTTGTGTACAAACCTTCTTTCCTCCAGACGCAGAGGATGTCCCCTCGTCACAGTCACCGTCCTGGGAATGAATAGATGATGGGATAGATCTCTGTACTGACCCCTGATATATTTATACATATTAATTAGATCTCCTCTCAGTCGTCTTTTTTCTAAAGTGAATAACCCTAATTTTGATAATCTTTCAGGGTACTGTAGTTGCCCCATTCCAGTTATTACTTTAGTTGCCCTCCTCTGAACCCTCTCCAGCTCTGCTATGTCTGCTTTGTTCACTGGAGCCCAGAACTGTACACAGTACTCCATGTGTGGTCTGACTATTGATTTGTAAAGTGGTAGGACTATGTTCTCATCACGGGCATCTATGCCCCTTTTGATGCAACCCATTATCTTATTGGCCTTGGCAGCAGCTGCCTGACACTGTTTTTTGCAGCTTAGTTTGCTGTTTATTAAAATTCCTAGATCTTTTTCCATGTCAGTGTTACCCAGTGTTTTACCATTTAATAAGTACGGGTGACTTGCATTATTCCTTCCCATGTGCATAACTTTACATTTGTCAGTGTTAAACCTCATCTGCCACTTATCTGCCCAAGCCTCCAATCTATCCAGATCGCTCTGTAGTAGTATACTGTCCTCTTCAGTGTTAATTACTTTACACAGTTTAGTGTCATCTGCGAAAATTGATATTTTACTATGCAAGCCTTCTACAAGATTATTAATAAATATATTGAAGAGAATAGGGCCCAATACTGACCCCTGAGGTACTCCACTAGTGACAGTGACCCAATCTGAGTATTTACCATTAATAACCACCCTCTGTTTTCTATCATTGAGTCAGTTACTTACAGACGTTTTCTCCCAGTCCGAGCATTCTCATTTTATATACTAACCTTTTATGTGGTACAGTGTCAAATGCTTTGGAGAAGTCCAGATACACGACATCCATTGATTCGCCGCTGTCAAGTCTAGAACCTACCTCCTCATAGAAACTGATTAAATTTGTTTGACATGATCGATCCCTCACGAAGCCATGCTGATATGGCGTTATTTGCTTATTTCCGTTAAGATGCTCTAACATAGCATCTCTCAGAAAACCTTCAAACAGTTTACCCACAACAGATGTTAAACTTACCAGCCTATAGTTTCCAGGCTCTGTTTTTGGACCCTTTTTGAATATTGGCACCACATTTGCCATGCGCCAATCCTGTGGGACATTCCCTGTCAGTATAGAGTCTGCAAATATCAGAAATAATGGTCTGGCTATGACATTACTTAATTCCCTTAGGATACGGGGGTGTATGCCATCCAGTCCTGGCGATTTGTCTATTTTAATCTTTTTAAGTCACTGTTGTACTTCTTCCTGGGTCAGACAGGACACTTTTAATGGGGAATTTATTTCAACCTTCGGCATGTCATCTGACAGTTTATTTTCCTCAGTGAATACATTGGAGAAAAAAATATTTAACAGCTTTGCTTTCTCCTCGTCGCTCTCTGCGACTCCCCCTCATTACTCTTTAACGGGCCGACACCTTCAGATTTATACTTTTTAACATTTATATAATTGAAGAACAATTGAGTTGTCCCAATTATTATTTCACACGCTGAAATTTTAAACTTGAGATAACAGTATTCTCACAAAACATTGCAGGAATAACTTATTTCCTTTATCATGTCTTAATTTTAGTAGCTTGGATACATATGCATTCCAAAACTCACATTCATGTGATACAGAAGGAAAGAAGTAAATTCCCTACAGATAATTGATGAATGACTACCATATGTCCATTAAGATGCAACCAAGTAGTTTTTTATTCTACAGAAAATAAGGAAAGACATACCTCATCTATGTAATACCACTGTCAACGTCACATAATTACAATAATAACATCCATTTGGAAGTATTTGTGAGTTCTTGATGCATCGGCTTGAAGATGTTAAGTGGTAACATGAAATCTTAATGTAAAATCTTTTATTGTTTCATATATCTTATGCAAATTAGCTGAGGGAGGTATATAGTGTTCCAGGTGGTGCTTACGGAGAGCGCAGTAGGGGATATATGATCCAGAAAATTCTGTCTGTCTTCAGTCTGCTGTTCCGCAATTAGGCTTATGCACAGGAGTATAAGTCTGTCACTATGAAAATATGCATTATACATTTGTATATTAAGCTTCTTTTCTTTCCCCATTATACTGAGTTTCATCTTCTGAGAAACAAAGGAAAATAACTGGCAACTCACACTTTTTGCAGGTTCTCTTGGTAAATGATTTAATTTTCAATAGCCAGTCATATAAGGTACAATAGAGGCTATGTCTACCATACAGATATTGAGTTTTGTCACATAGTTGGCTTTATTGCAAGGCACAGAGTATTGATTTTTGCCTGAAACACCATACATACTGTAGCTACTAACAGAATCACACCTCAGATTTAAGGAAAGAAGAAAATCTTGTGAAAACCAATTTTCACTGATAACCATTGGAACCAGTCAAAGAATAAAATAAACTGGTAAGGGCGTTTCAGACAGTCATACCAGGGCTGCATTGTAGTCTGAATTACAGTGGTAACACTCGGAACCCCCTCTCCCCCCCCAAGAGAGGATCTACTAAACTAAATCTAGACTTTCACAGGGTTGTAGGGTTGCAAACCTCCATATTTTCTTTATTATTATTATTATGTTAGCTAAAAATTATGGACATTTTTTTTTTTCAGACTGAAAAAATTACAAAGCCTGTTAGTGATGTATAGTATGTCTATACAGTAGATGATAATAGTGATAAACTGGATGCCACTTAGTTCCTGGATTCACAAATTAAATCCGTATTGATTGTGTTTTTATTTTTCTGCGGACCCATTGTAACAATGCCTATTCTTGTCTAAAAACTAACAATAGGACATAATATAGTGGCTGGAGGGCACTCAAATACCAGAGACTGATATCCGACTTTGATGTTCTCTGGTATTTGAGTGCCCTCCAGCCACTATAGTATTTCATACTCTCTTGAACCGGATTTGGGTGAATCCGTGGAGTGAGCACCGGGTCCTTGTGGGGGGGTAGGGTGAGCCGCTGAATACAAATATATAACAATAGGACATGTTCTACCCTTTTTTTGCAGTACTGTAGAACAGACATACGGTTGCAGACAGCACACACACTGCAAAACATGCTGATACTTAGCTTTTCAATAAATTTGGCCTCTGTATCTGAGAGGAATACCTAAGATTGTGAGCCTAGCTGAGGATAGTCACTGCTGTGATTGGTGATAATCTCTGCAGTGTTGTACCTATTATTATACATTTTTGTTTATATAAGCAATGGAGAATAAAATAGAAAATTACAGCTTACAGCTTAAAGTGGTAGTACCCCAATCTAATTTTTTCCACTCTTTCCACAGGATAGGAGATAAGTATACCAACTAGAGATGAGCAGAGTCTTCAAAAAGATGATTCGGACGCTTCGCCAAATTATCCCAAACAACTTGATTCGATCTGAATTCATTTGTGACAAAGCGCTTTAAAAAACAGATTTTGCACATATGCTTTGGAGTTGTAGTAAAATAAGAAAATATTGGGAAGAGGTTTTCTTTGCTTTACAAAAGGAATCCTCTATGAACTATAATCCGAGGATCCCGATAGTGATCTTTGGAGACTATACTTCGGAAACGGAAGTTCCCCCTCAGGTTAGGCGGATTTGGATGAGGGGATTGATGGTAGCGAAAGCTATAGTGGTCAGGTATTGGGGGCTCTGCTTCCCAGCCCTCGTCAAGGGAGTGGGGTTCATACCTTCAACAAATTAAAATTTACGAGGATAGTGAAAGGAATCGGAGAGTTGCACGCAGAGCCACATAGAAATATTTAATGTATGTGTTGTATGCTGTATTTTACTGAATTGAGGGGAACAGCAGCCAATGGGGGGGGGGGGGGGGAAGGAAATTTATGATTCGCATATTATATACATAGATGCGATGGATATGATGTTTATTGTTACAACTTATATACTAGTGTGATTGATATTGGTCTATGTATTAACTCTATGTTTTTGTAAAACAAAATAAAGATTAATTAAAAAAAAAAAACAGCTGCAGTGAATCAGTATATTGGTGTAGAACATTGTGGCTTGCAGTAACATGCATAGCTAGTCCGCTGTGGTAGTGAAACAATACTGTGAGTCAGTATGACAGGCATCACTCTTAGAATCATAGAAACATAGAATGTGTCGGCAGATAAGAACCATTTGGACCATCTAGTCTGCCCAATATACTGAATACTATGAATAGCCCCTGGCCCTATCTTATGTGAAGGATGGCCTGATGCCTATCCTATGCATGCTTAAACTCCTTCATTGTATTTGCAGCTACCACTTCTGCAGGAAGGCTATTCCATGCATCCACTGCTCTCTCAGTAAAGTAAAACCTTTGCCCCTCTAATTTAATACTATGTCCTCTTTTAGGGGTTTTTGTTCTTTTAAATATTCTCTCCTCTTTTACCTTGTTGATTCCCTTTATGTATTTCAAAGTTTCTATCATATCCCCTCTGTCTCGTCTTTCTTCCAAGCTACACATGTTAAGGTCCTTTAATCTTTTCTGGTAACTTTTATCCTGCAATCCATGTACTAGTTTAGTAGCTCTTCTCTGAACTCTCTCCAAAGTATCAATATCCTTCTGGAGATATGGTCTCCAGTACTGAGCACAATACTCCAAATGAGGTCTCACTAGTGCTCTGTAGAGCGGCATAAGCACCTCCCTCTTTCTACTGGTAATGCCTCTCCCTATACATATATGACATGGTCTGCCTACCTTTAAGTATTCTGAAATAATGACCCCTAAATCCCTTTCCTCAGATACTGAGGTTAGGACTGTATCACAGATTTTATATTCTACTATTGGGTTTTTATGCCCCAGGTGCATTATCTTGCACTTATCAACATTAAATTTTAGTAGCCAGATTTTTGACCATTCCTCTAGTTTTCCTAAATTCTTTTCCATTTGGTGTATCCCTCCAGGAACATCAACCCTGTTACAAATCTTTGTGTCAACAGCAAAAAGACACATCTTAACATCGAGGCCTTCTGCAATTTCACTGATAAAGATATTAAACAATTTGGGTCCCAGAACAGATCCCTGAGGTACCCCACTGGTAACAAGACCATGGTCTGAATATACTCCATTGACTACAACCCTCAGTTGTCTGTCCCTCAGTCACTGCCTAATCCATTCAACAATATGGGAGTCCAATCACAAAGACTGCAATTTATTGATAAGCCTTCTATGTGGTACAGAATCAAAAGCCTTATTAAAGTCTAGATAAGCGATGTCTACTGCACCTCCGTCATCTATCATTTTAGTCACCCAATCAAAGAAATCTATAAGATTAGTTTGACATGCATGATCTCCCTGAAGTAAACCCATGCTGTTTTTCATCTTTCAATCCATGGGATTTTAGATGTTCCACAATCCTCTCCTTATGTATGGTTTCCATTAATTTCCCCACTATTGATGTCAGGCTTACTGGCCGATTCCTCCCTACTACCTTTCTTGTGAATGGGCACAACATTTGCTAATTTCCAATCTTCTGGGACGACTCCTGTTACCTGTGATTGGTTAAATAAATCTGTAATTGGTTTTGCTAGTACACCGCTAAGCTTTTTTAATAGCTTTGGGTGTATCCCATCAGGCTCCTGAGACTTATTTGTATTAATTTTAGACAGCTGACTTAGAACCTCTTCCTATGTAAAGACACATGCATCAAAAGATTCATCAGTCTTCCTCCCTAACTGAGGTCCTTTTCCTTTATTTTCCTTTATAAAAACTGAACAGAAGTATTCATTGAGGCAGTCAGCTAGTTCTTTATCTTCTTCCATATACCTTCCTTCCTTCGTTTTTCATTTGGTAATTCCTTGTTTTATTTTCCTTTTTTCATTTATGTATCTGAAGAATGTCTTATCACTTTTTTTCACTGACTGGGCTAATTTCTCTTTATCTTCTGCCTGTGCTTTAGAGGCTCTTATAACTTGCTTGGCCTCTCTGTCTAATCTTATAAATTTCCCTGTCATCCTCGTTTTTTTTTTGTTTTGTTTTTTAGAATTACTAAATGCTATCTTTTTGTTTTTAATGATTTGGGCCACTTCTTCTGAGTACCACAGTGGTCTCTTCCTTTTTTTGCTTTTACTGAAAATTATCTGTTGCCTTTAATATTTCCACTTTTAAGTAGTCCCATTTCTCCTGGACTCCATTGAAAATGTTCCAGTCTGATAGGGACTTGTATACCACTAATCTCATTTTAGAAAAGTCAGTTTTTCTAAAATCCAAAACTTTTGTTTTTGTGTGGTGTGACTCAGTCACTGTACTTATAGTAAACCACACTGACTGGTGATCACTAGATCCCAAGCTTTCCCCTACAGTAATATCAGATACCAAATTCCCACTTAACTGATTTAGTCAGTTACAGGGCCAAAACTGACCAAATAACTTAAGTGTGAACTCAGGTCAATGTTAGCCTCCGGTATAAAGGACTTAACCGTGCAGTGGCCCAAGATTCTACTATACAGTGAAATAGTGGTCTCCTTTTACACTGTCTGCTGATTCCATATAGATTGCTACAGAACCTGTTCACCCCCAAATCAGTAGTATCAGACCGTTATTTCACCCCTATTACAGAATCAAGGATTAATGGAATTACTTATGTAAAATAACAATGTGAACCCCTCAAAATCCGTAGTATCAGACCGCTATTTCACCCCTATTACAGAATCAAGGATTAACAGATTAATTTATGTATAAAAAAAATGTGAACAACCCAAAATCAGTAGTATCAGGGCTCAATTTCACCCCAATTGCAGAATCAAGGATTAATGGAATTACTTATGTAAAATAACAATGTGAACACCTCAAAATCAGTAGTATCAGGCCGTAATTTCACCCCAATTATAGAATCAAGGATTACTGGCATTACTTATGTATAAAACAATGTGAACAACCTAAAATATTATTATTAGAACACTTTGTATCCCTAAGTAATAGCTCCTATTAGTCAAGCTTTACACTGTTCTATTGACCCCTGCATTCTCACTATGCTTAGTTCACTGGAAACCGGGAGAAACCGGGCAGGGTGAGGCTTTTTATAGGGCTGTGACATCACAGGGGCTGGCTATCTGCTGATTGGTTGGCTGCACTGCATTATGGGTGATCCTTCATTCCCGAGTTTCTTACTTTCACTTTGTAAGATGTGCAGTAGACATTTTAGAAAAAATCTAATTTATCACAAATCATCAGAAAATTTGGATTCGTGACAAATCAAATTTTTCCTCAAGTTTGTATAGAATTCCATTTAGGCTACTTTCACACTAGCGTTTTTACTAGATCCGGCGGGGTTCAGCAAAAATGCTTCCGTTACTGATAATACAACCATCTGCATCCGCTATGAACAGATCCGGTTGTATTATCTTTCACATTGCCAAGACGGATCTGTCATAAACTCCATTGAAAGTCAATGGTGGACGGATCAGTTTTCTATTGTGGCAGATTGTATGAACAGATCCGGTTGTATTATCTTTAACATTGCCAAGACGGATACGTCATGAACTCCATTGAAAGTCAATGGTGGACGGATCAGTTTTCTATTGTGGCAGACAAAAAAAAATTGATCTGTCTTTATTGACTTGCATTGGGGGTCATACCGGATCCGTCTTGCACCGCATCCCAGGATGGAAAGCAAACTACAACATGTTGCTCTCCGTTATGGGAACGCAACTAAACGGAACAGAATGCATTTTTGGAGCATTCTATTCTGTTCAGTTCTGTCCCCAGTGACAATGAATGGGGACAATACTAAAGTGTTTTTTCCATGATTGAGCCCCTATGACTGATCTCAATACCGGAAAACTAAAACGCTACTGTAAAAAGTAGCCTTAGTCAACTTGGATTCGTTCAACACTAATCCCAACCAATGGGACCCTGACAATCACAATAAAAACACTGGGTCCTATTCCCCTCAAATGAGCAGAACAGCAGCTTGAGCATGCAGACTGTGTATATGTTCGCTCTCTATGGGATTGCAAAAGAAAGAGCAGTGGGTCCACTATTCTTGTCTTAGGATTCGGACCTCCACCACTCAGATATTTATCTTTCATTATGTGAATATGGGATAAACCCTTCTAAATAAATGTAATGATCATTGCTATTTTGATATTAAAGACACTGGGGAAAATTCCCAGTTTCTATGTACTGTCATCTAATTTATAGACTGTTGGTGACCCAGGGTCTTGGGTGTTACATATTCAGTATTATGCCTATCTGAAAGTGGCCCAAGAGGTATTTGTACTCAAACCTCTATGAGGTTTCAATTAGAACATCATAATTGTTTTTTTACACCTTTTATTGAAATATTAAATAAATTGTGATTCACTTCCACTAGAAATGGAGCCCGTGTCTATGAAGACCTGAGTATTTTTATTGTTATTAGAATTATATGTAAGTTGAAGGCTTCAGTGTATACTGTATGTCCACCTTTTCAGTTTTCAGCAATTTTTACTGTATACTAAAATCAACATTTATAGCAATTAGAAATCTGTCCAAAGTCTTGATCATCCTCACTTTTCTGAAAGGCTCCTTTCTTCATAATTGACTTACTGCTTTGTTACCATTCTGATTTATTTTGTTTTACAAGAAATGTACACGGGGATGCTTTTCTACCGTCTTTCACAATGTTTTCATTTTATTTTTATTTGTACAGTTCTATGTGTTCTTAAGATGCCTTACTTCATCTATCTCATATTTAGTGAGATCCCATGAGATCTCATTAGTGTAGGTGTATGTGTGTGGTTTTCTTTATTTGCTTGCATATGAAGACATAAAAGGCTACATACTGTAGGTATTGTCCTAGGGCTGAAAAAGGCCTGTGATTTTGTTGTAGTGTTAGGAATATCACCTTTAATTCAAACTGCCAGAGTGAGTAATAAAACTATACAAAGAGAGCAAGACTCACTGAAGTAGATAACTTGCCCTTACAAAACAAGCAATAAACCCTGAATTTAACAATTTATACAGGTTCTCTCTACTAAATTCACACCTGCTTTTTTCCTTCTGAAGACATTTATATTGTTTTCTAGTATTCCAAACTTTTATAGTCTATTCACCAACTCTCAAAGTACAGTATCCCTATATGCCAAGGTTGAAGAGAAGAGACAGTGGTCACCTCTGTCACCTTTATTATTTAACCCTTTATACCTGCTCAGCATTAATGGGGTTGTCTCACTTCAGTAAATAGCATTTATCATGAAGAGAAAGTTAATACAAGGCATTTATTAATGTACTGTGATTGTCCATATTGCTTCTTTGCTGGCTTGATTCATTTTTATTAACATTATACACGGCTCTTTACAGGGATTATGGCTAGTGTTAAGTGAATCGAAGTCCATAAAGTGGACTTCAATCCAAATTTCAGGGAAAGTGTCATTTGCCGCAAAGCCAAATTTCCTTGCTTTATGGTAACAAATAAATTTTCCCGAATTGAAGATCCTGTGTAAAATCCTGTGCAGGGTGACGTATGACGCACCACGCCGGCTGACGTGAAGTCGCGTGGGATCTTCAATCAAAATGACAGAGGCCGGCTCTTCACAATTAAATGGATGAGGATAAGTATGATTTTATTTTTATTTATTTTTTAATTTTACACTGTAATATTAATATCAGATTCGGCGATCAGCTATGAATGTGGCATCTGAGGGGTACAATGATGGGGGGTGGTGCAATTGCCTCTCCATGTCATTGTCGTCACCTGTTATTGCATCACTACTTACAAAGAAATGCGCTCACAAAGGAAACATTTTTGTAAAATTAGGCAAAGCAGGCAAATAGAATTTTCCAATCTCTAGTTATGGCCGCGACATGCGCAGCAGCTCCTGTCCCGATTACTTTGTAACTGCTCCGCAGTGGTGGCCCTAACCCCTGGTTAGGAGCAGTGCATAATTCGAAAGAAAAATTAATCCAGCCAGCAACGGAAGCAATATGGACAATCACAATACATTAGTAAATGCCTTGTATTACCTTTCTTTACATGATAAAGTCTATTTGCTGAAGTGACACAACCCCTTTAATAAGCTATAGTGTAGCTATTAGCCAGATAAATTGTAACTGTTGCTTCAGTTTATATTTAATCTAGTGCAGGGATAATGGTGTTAAATCTTTTTATAATATACTTTAATAAACAGGCATCTTCTACAGACTGAAGACTCTCTTTTTTGCAACGTTAGATCTTTGCTAAGAAAACTCTTTACACCCTGCTTTCTAGCAGAAAGAAACATATTTCCTTAATAAATTATTACAAAAATAGTCTGTCCCTACACTATGTTAAAAATAATCTGAAATGACAATTACACTGTTCTCTATTGCTATCCCCTGTGCAGATTCACATCAGTGGCACCAGCTGGATTGGGCTACAGCTCTGACACTCTGACCCAGTACTGTGACAGAACTAGTTACATAGTTACAAAGTTAATACGGTTGAAAAAAGACAAACGTCCATCAAGTTCAACCAAGGGATAGGTGGGGATGCGAATCCCAGAAGGAATCGAGACTCAGATTTCTACACGTTTTCATAAGCATTAATGTTTTTTACTTTTAAGAATTTGTCTAAACCCTTTTTGAAACTGTCCACTGTTCCTGCAGTGACCACGTCTGGAGGAAGTCTATTCCACAGATTAACAATTCTTACAGTAAAGAAGCTTTTGACGCTTCTGGAGACTGAACTTTTTCTTCTTCGGTCGGAGGCAGTGCCCCCTTGTGTTTTAAGCACATTTTACATGGAACACCCTTTCGCCGTATTTTTTGTATGGCCCATTTATATACTTGTACAGGTTAATCATGTCCCCCCTTGGACATCTCTTCTCAAGATTAAATAAATTCAATTCTTTTAATCTTTCTTCATAACTAAGACCCTCCATGCCCCTTATCATTTTAGTCGCTCTTCTCTGTACTTTTTCCAGCTGCAGTGCATCCTTTCTATGTAATGGTGCCCAGAACTGGACTGCGTATTCCAGAAGAGACCGCAGCAGCGCTTTGTAAAGTGGTAATATTACATCCCTGCCCAGCGAGTCCATGCCTCGTTTAATGCATGACAATATCCTGGTGGCCTAAGAAGCAGCTTAAGCTGGTGGCCTTAGAAGCACCTTAAGTGAAGGAAAGCGCACTGCGCATGTGAAGCCGCCCTCCATTCATTTCTATGGGGCCGCCGAAAATAGCCGAGCGCTATTTTTGTGGGCCCCATAGAAATGAATGGAGGGCGGCTGCGCATGTGCAGTGCGCTCTCCTTCACTTAAGGGGCTCCATTCTTGATATAGGCGCGGGTCCCAGCGGTGGGACCCGCACCTATAAGACAATGGGGGCATATCCTAGGGATATGCCCCCATTGTCTGATATGAGAAAACCTCTTTAATGGCATATGGCAAATGGCGTAAAGGGAAAAAAATAAAAACAGACAATTTGCAATTTTTTGTCACTTCAACTACCCAATATTTTTTTTAATAAAAAGTGATCAAAAAGTCGCACACACTTCAAAGAACATATCGTCCCGCAAAAAATAAACCCTCACACAGCCCCATACACATAACTACAAAAAAGTTATAGGGGTGAGAATATGGTTATAAAAAGTTCTTTTTTTCCCCTCAAAAGGTTTTAATTTTTATTTCAGTATTAAAACGCTAGAAAAATTATACAAGTGTGGTATCATTGTAACTGTACTGACTTGGAGAATGAAGATAATAGGTCAATTTTACCGTCTAGTATACAGTGTAAAAAATAAAAAACTTTAGCAGAATTGCATTTTTCCTAATTCTACCCCATTTGGATTTTTTTTCCGCTTCCTACTACATGGCAGGCAACTGTAAATGGTGCCCTCATAAGGCTATGTGAATGGAAAAAAATAAAAAAAGTTAGGACTATGGGAAGGCAGGGAGTGAAAAAATGAAAACGCAAAAATGGAAAATCTCAGTGTCCTGAAGGTGTTAAGTAAGTAGCAAGACTTTGAAGGTTCAGCAATCATTGTGTTCTTGAATGCAGAATATATTGGTTCTGCACTCCAACTTTTGCCAGGGAAACCCATGACATCATTGATTACATCATGGGGATTCTCTGTGGAAGAATAAGGGGATGTCCTGTGATCTCATATGCTTTACCATTACAGTACATTAAAATTATCAGTGATGTGCATAGGGGACATTCAGGGAACATCCAGATCATATGTTCCTTCCCTGAGCCCTACAGAATAGAATAAAGGTAATAAATGTAAATAAATAAAAAATAAAATTGTCCCTGTAATATAAAATTATGTACCTTTGCAAACTAAATCCATATGTACTAGCATTCAAAATCATGCATGATGCAGGCTCCCAGTACCCCCGCCAATCAGCTGTTTGAAGGGGTCTTGGTGCTTGTGTAAGCACTGCATCCTCTTCAAAATTTACAGACTCTATAGGTGGTGCAGTACAAATACAACTGCTCGTCCCAGTCAAATGAACGGGACAAAAGTAAAAAGGAAAGAGCATCCCTCGGCGCAAGGAACCAACCAATAGCGGATTATGTATCTTCAAAAGGTATTTATTGCAAACACACAACGCGTTTTGGGGAAAGAATCCCCTTCATCAGGTGAAAATATTGCATGACAAACGGACAAACATGCTGGGTATATATATATACACATAAATGGTCACATGTAGGTGAGGTCAAGGGGGAGGTGGGCGTCACCTCAAAAGTCTCCCCAAACTGGAAGCATAACAATAAATATACAAACTGGTGAACCAGGATGTGTACTTGTATTTAATAAGCCAAAGGACCTGCAGGCTAATAAATAGTTAGATTTTAGTCATTAACATGTAAGCAGATCGTCTGGAGGCACAGCCGATCTCTAGAGGAGGAGGAACAGAGTCACCCAGGGTCACATGATTGCAAGTCCGATCATGTGACTTGCCATACAGATATGTTGCAAAGAGACTGGACGCTTTCAGGTTCGTGTGGGGAGCGGCTCGGCAGACGGAGATCAGGCGTCATGCCGCCTTCATGATGCGGCCAGTAATCCTGTGGGCGGTGCTTGTGCTGTCCTCCTTCACTAGGAATGATCGGTCCACCTGGGCATTCAGGAGAAAAAAAAGAGAAAGAAACAGGAGAAAGGAAAAGAAAGAGAAGGGGAGGAATTCATTTTCCTACATATCTCTACCGGACTCAAGGATATATATATTAAAAATGACATAAATATGCTATATAAATAGAGGAATAAGAAGCAAATACAAAAGTGATAAAATCCAAAATACATGATTATAAATAAGCATATAATTGATTATAATTAATTGATTATGTGACTTGCGATCATGTGACCCTGGGTGACGCTGTTCCTCCTCCTCTAGAGATCGGCTGTGCCTCCAGACGGCTCCTGAGGTCAGGCAAGATGCATTGGTTAAATTAAAGAGTCACTTATCACTGATGCTTCAGTTTCAGCACTGAACTTCCTTCACCTTCACATCAGGTCCCCACTTGATCAGAAGTGTGAAGTGCCATCCACTTAAAGGGAACCTGTCATGTGGATATTTGATTATAATCTAATTCTATACAATCATTAACTACTAAAATGTACCTTAGATGTATTCACTTACTGGTGTGACAGATGGTTACCTCATAATATACACACAAAGATGCCGCATGCTAATGAGCTGATTTGAGTCCAGCGTGATGTCATTTAGTCCAGCGTATATTTAATTGAGAGCTATAGCCACTCCCCTGCCCACCTGCTGATTCATATGGAAAAAAACTGTCATTCAGCAGCAGGTGGGCGGGGAGAGTCAGGAGCTCATGAATATTTATGACTTATCATTATCAGCTGGAGCTTTTCAATACAAGATGTTGGCAGATTGACTGGGTCAATTAAAGAAAGTGACCCAGCATTTTGCTAAGAGAATCAGGCACTTATTTATGTTGCCCTTAGTTAGGACACCATAAAACTGGTGACAGGTTCCCTTTAGGCCTCTTTCACACGGGCGTCATGTTTTTTGCCCGGATAAGAGGCAAAACATTGTCATGCGTTGCACTCGCGTGAGAAAAATCGCGCATGTTTGGTACCCAAACCCGAACTTCTTCACAGAAGTTCGGGCTTAGGATTGATTTTCTGAAGATTGTATTATTTTCCCTTATAACATGGTTATAAGGGAAAATAATAGCATTCTGAATACAGAATGCATAGTAAAACAGCGCTAGAGGGGTTAAAAAAATAATAAAAATTTAACTCACCTTAGTCCACTTGATCGCGAAGCCGGCATCTCCTTGTGTCTCCTCTGCTGAACAGGACCTGAGGTGAGCTGCTGCATTAAATAGAGGTTAAGGACCTTTGATGATGTCACTCCGGTCATCACATGGTACCTCACATGATCTTTTACCATGGTGATTCACCATGGTAAAAGACCATGTGATGACCGGAGTGACGTCATCAAAGGTCCTTAACCTCTATTTAATGCAGCAGCTCACCCCAGGTCCTGTTCAGCGCAGAGGAGACACAAGGAGATGCCGGCTTTGTGATCAAGTGGACTAAGGTGAGTTAAAAAAAATTTTAGTTTTTTTTTAACCCCTCTAGCGCTGTTTTACTATGCATTCTGTATTCAGAATGCTATTATTTTCCCTTATAACCATGTTATAAGGAAAAATAATAATGATCGGGTCTCCAGCCCGATCGTCTCCTAGCAACCGTGCGTGAAAAACGCACCGCATCCGTACTTGCTTGCGCATGCTATGCGATTTTCACGCTTCCCATTCACTTCTATGGGGCCTGCGTCGTGTGAAAATCGGACAATATAGAGCATGCTGTGATTTTCACTCAACGCACAAGTGATGCGTGAAAATCACCGCTCATGTGTACAGCCCTATAGAAATGAATGGGTCAGGATTCAGTGCAGGTGCAATACGTTCACCGCACGCATCGCACCCGCACGGAAAACTCGCCCGTGTGAAAGGGGCCTTAAGCATCCCTGCTGCCAATCAAGGGCGTCAAAAGTGACATGTGGGAGCATGGGGCTGGTTGTTAAAAAATGGCCTAGTGGTCCGCCTGGTCGTTTTGCTGTGAACTTTGCTCGTTCGCGATTTGCCGAACATGTGAACATATAGCTATATTCGCACGCACCATTTTTTTTTTTGCAACTTTGACCCATGACACATCCATCAGGTGGAACAGGACAGCCAATTGAGACGTTTCAGCACATGAACACACACCCAACCTTATAACAGAACCCGATCTGGCAGCCATTTTACATTATGTGTTCTGCCAGTGCAGGGAGAGGTTGCATTTTGGAGCAGGGACAGTTAGGGACACCAAACGCTAGCTAATAGCACCACAAAAGTCCTTTTAAGGACTGGTATAGTTGTGCTATCGATAGATGTGATATAGAGGGGTGTGATATAATATACTTTCTAACATAGAAATTAAATTATAGTGTATTTGTATTATGCAGCAGTTGTTTGCGGTTCTGCTGCCATACCACAGCTAGATAAAAGGGAAAAATGCAATTGGAGTAACTAATTGCAACGGGTGTGATATACCTGTTGCCCCCCCCCCCCAAACAGCTTGAGGGCTGCAATATACCTTCTTCCACAAAATCCTGATTGAGGGGTGCTATATACCTGTTTCCACCAAATACTGATTGAGGGGTGCTATATACAAATTTACGCCAAATGCTGATTGAGGGGTGCTATATACCAATTTATGTGAAATGCTGATTGAGGGGTGCTATATATCTGTTTCTGCCAAATACTGATTGAAGGGTGCTATATACCTTCTTCCACAAAATCCTGATTGAGGGGTGCTATATACCTGTTTCCGCCAAATACTAATTGAGGGGTGCTATATACCTTCCACAAAATCCTGATTGAGGGGTGCTATATACCTGTTTCCGCCAAATACTGATTGAGGGGTGCTATATACCTTCTTCCACAAAATACTGATTAAGGTATGCTATTGCTATATACCTTCTTCCACAAAATACTGATTGAGGCCTGCGATACACCTGCTCCACAAAATACTGATTGAGCGGTGCCATATACCTGTTTCCACCAAATACTGATTGAGGGGTGCTATATACCAATTTACGCCAAATGCTGATTGAGCGGTGTTATATACCTGTTCCACCAAATACTGACTGAGGGGTGCCATATACCTTCTTCCGCAAAATAATGATTGAGGGCTGTGATACACCTGCTTCCACAAAATCCTGATTGAGGGGTGCTATATACCTGTTTGTGCCAAATACTGATTGAGGGGTGCTATATACCTGTTTCCGCCAAATACTGATTGAGGGGTACTATATACGTTCTTCCACAATATACTGATTTAGGGGTTCTATATATCAGTTTCCGCTAAATACTGATTAAGGGGTGCCATATACCTTCTTCCACAAAATACTGATTGAGGGGAGGTATAATTTTTATCTCTAGCCACATAATCACACCCCTGTCCCACTCATCTGTCTCTCATTATGGTGGCATATGAACTTCATTTGCCATAAGGACCTTCTAATGTCACATGGTCCTGTGACTTTCCCCCCCACCCCGTACTGTGCCGCCTTATACCCTGCATTGTGCCTTCTTACCACACCCTGTGCAGTGCCCCTAGTCATTCCCTGTACTGTCCCCTCTTATACCCTTTTATCCCATCGTGGTATGGCGGTGTTATCCGGTCACTGTACAGAGGTGTTATCCAGTCAATGTATGGCGGTGGTAGCCAATAACTGGATGACCATAACTGTATCCCTTTCCCTGTCCACGCCATCCTTTTTTAGACCTGGCATGAGCGGTAAAAATATGCAGATTGCAGTGCTAAGGACCTCTGCACCACAATTTGTGTTAGAAATACGCCTAACATAGACATATTTCTATATAATAAATGACCACCTAATTGTATTATTATTCGGGGGTAGGGCTAATATCTTTATATTATATAAATTCTAGTGGATTATACTGTGCCCTGTATTTCCCAGTAGAAAATGATCCTTGGGAAACACAGTCCTCATTCCTGACCACCAGGACCAGGTAGCGCTCTGTCAGTACATGGTGCCCTCCCCTCTCCGCCACGCTGCTCCGCTGTGTACTGGTGCCTATTCCGACACTAGGGCTGGGTTCAAATCCTATTTTTGCCATCCAAATCCATTTAATGCATACCAAAAATGTATGCATTAACAGATGACTCAGACTGATGCCGTACAGTGGCGTCGATTCACCATACAGTTTCATGGTAGAAAAAAAAATTACGTTAACGTCTGCATTTTTTTTATGGACTCTGTAGGATACAAAAACGTGGAGTGCTGCACATTTGTATACACCAAACTGATAGGAAATACATTTTTTCTAGGCTCCAGCAAGGCACATTTTTCTGAGTTTCCCTTTAAGATGCATAAAAATGGCCCCTGATTAAAATACATATTTTTTGTGGGAATTTTTGCCAAGTCAGAATAATGGAGTGAAAAAGTCGCAAAAAAATGCGCAAACGCTAAAACTGCACACAAATTTGCGACTTTTTTCTGCTCTGCACTATGCTCGCCAGTTTTCTGAAAGTGGGCGTGTTTTCTTATGTAAATGAATCTCTAGACAGATTTACTTTTGGAACTATTTAAAAAGTCGCAAAAAAGTCACAAAAAAATGCGCAATTTCACTCCAGTGAGGACCATACTTATCTTATGAGACTTTTTAATAGAACATGCGACTTTTTCGTAAGGACGTGCAACTTTTGTAAAGCTGCTTACTGACGTATAAACTGCTATCGTCAAACCACATTTATTACAGTCTTAAAGGGCCAATCATAAATGTGACTTGACTAAAACTGACTTTAGCCATATGTGAAAGTGGAGTGAGCTGTCAGAGTCATGATAAATCTGGCCCATAGTTTGTATTAAGTGGCTGCAAATATGACCTGAAGGTTTTTCAGGTTCGCCTGCTATTAAAGTCAATGGGCGCAATGCGAACACGAGGTTCGCAAACATTTAAACGCAAACGCGTGTTCACGAATCGTCCTGGCGGATGTTCCTCCATCACTACTGGTTGTTGTGTGTTTAGACACCACATCAAACTTCTGGTCCAGCGGGGATCAGAAGCAGAGGAGAAGGGAGTTCAGCACTAGAATTGTAGAGCTGGTGACAGATGAGTCATTTTTTGTTTTTAACCCTTAGGCCCCTTTCACAGGAGCGAGTTTTCCACGCGGGAGCAATGCGTGAAGTGAACGCATAGCACACGCACTGAATCCTGACCCATTCACGTGTTGCGTAAAAATCACAGCATGTTCTATATATAGAAATGAATGGGGCTGCGTGAAAAACGCATTGCATCCGCAAGCAAGTGCGGGTGCAATGCGTTTTTCACTGATGGTTGCTAAGAGATGTTGTTTGTAAACCTTCAGTTTTTTATCACGCGCGTGAAAAACGCATCAAAACGCATTGTACCCTCGCGGATTAAACTGAACAACTGAATGCAATCGCAGACAAAACTGACTGAACTTGCTTGCAAAATAGTGCGAGTTTCACTGAACGCACCCTGAACGCATCTGGACTTAATCCGTCACGCTCATGTGAAAGAGGCCTTATAGCCTGGTCATCTGAAAATGGATTATTGGTCTTGGAGAATCTCCCTAAGGCCTCATGCACACGACCGTTGTGTGCATCCGTGGCCGTTGTGCCGTTTTCCGTTTTTTTTCACGGACCCATTGACTTTCAATGGGTCCGTGGAAAAATCGGAAAATGCACCGTTTGGCAGCCGCATCCGTGAGCCGTGTTTCCTGGCCGTGAAAAAAATAGGACCTGTCCTATTTTTTTCACGGCCAACGGTTCACGGGCCCATTCAAGTCAATGGGTCCGTGAAAGAACACGGATGCACACAAGATTGGCATCCGTGTCCGTGATCCGTGGCCATAGGTTTTAGTTTCATACAGACGGATCCGAAGATCCGTCTGCATAAAAGCTTTTTCAGAGCTGAGTTTTCACTTCGTGAAAACTCAGATCCGACAGTATATTCTAACACAGAAGCGTTCCCATGGTGATGGGACGCTTCTAGTTAGAATACACTACAAACTGTGTACAAGACTGCCCCCTGCTGCCTGGCAGCACCCGATCTCTTACAGGGGGATATGATAGTGCGGCACCTGAAGGGGTTAATTGTACTATCATATCCCCCTGTAAGAGATCAGGGCTGCCAGGCCCCCTCCCCCTCCCCAGTTTGAATATCATTGTGCGGCCCCCCCCCTCCCCTGTTGTTAACTCGTTGGTGGCCAGTGTGCGCACCCCCCTCCCTCCCTCCCTCTATTGTTTTAATACATTGGGGCCAGTGTGCGCGCGCCCCCCCAACCCCCCCTCCCTCCCTCTATTGTTTTAATACATTGGGGCCAGTGTGCGCACCCCCCCAACCCCCCCCCTCCCTCCCTCTATTGTAATAATAGCATTGGGGCCAGTGTGCGCACCCCCCTCCCTCCCTCCCTCTATTGTTTTAATACATTGGGGCCAGTGTGCGCGCGCCCCCCCAACCCCCCCCTCCCTCCCTCTATTGTTTTAATACATTGGGGCCAGTGTGCGCACCCCCCCAACCCCCCCCCTCCCTCCCTCTATTGTAATAATAGCATTGGGGCCAGTGTGCGCACCCCCCTCCCTCCCTCCCTCTATTGTTTTAATACATTGGGGCCAGTGTGCGCGCGCCCCCCCAACCCCCCCCTCCCTCCCTCTATTGTTTTAATACATTGGGGCCAGTGTGCGCACCCCCCCAACCCCCCCCCCCCTCCCTCCCTCTATTGTAATAATAGCATTGGGGCCAGTGTGCGCACCCCCCCCCCCCCCCCCGATCATCGGTGGCAGCGGAGTAGAAGATTTTCATACTTACCTGGCTGCTGGCTGCTGCGATGTCTGCGTCCGGCCGGGAGCTCCTCCTACTGGTAAGTGACAGCAATGCGCCGCACAGACCTGTCACTTACCAGTAGGAGGAGCTCCCGGCCGGACACAGAGATCGCAGCAGCCAGCAGCCAGGTAAGTATGAATCTTCTACTCCGCTGCCACCGATGATCGGGGGGGGGGGGGGCACACTGGCCCCAATGCTATTATTACAATAGAGGGAGGGAGGGAGGGGGGTGCGCACACTGGCCACCAACGAGTTAACAACAGGGGAGGGGGGGCCCACTGGCCACCAATGAGTTAAAAACAGGGGGGGGGGGGTCTGCCCCCTGCTGCCTGGCAGCACCTGCCAGGCAGCAGGGGACAGTCATGTACACAGTTTTTTTGTATATTCTAACCTGAAGCGTCTCCATCACCATGGGAACGCCTCTGTGTTAGAATATACTGTCGGAAATGAGTTTCACGATGTAGCTCATATCCGACAGTATATTCTAACATAGAGGCGTTCCCATGGTGATGGGGACGCTACAAGTTAAAATATACCATCGGATTGGAGAAAAATCCAATCCGATGGTATAACAGAACTCCAGACTTTACATTGAAAGTCAATGGGGACGGATCCGTTTGAAATGGCACCATATTGTGTCAACATCAAACGGATCCGTCCCCATTGACTTGCATTGTAATTCAGGACGGATCCGTTTGGCTCCGCACGGCCAGGCGGACACCAAAATGACTTTTTTTTCATGTCCGTGGATCCTCCAAAAATCAAGGAAGACCCACGGACGGAAAAACGGTCACGGATCACGGACCAACGGAACCCCGTTTTGCGGACCGTGAAAAAAAACGACCGTGTGCATGAGGCCTTAAGATGATCATTATCTCTGTTTACATTATTTATATACTAAAATATTACCTTAAAAAGATTGACTTGCGGTATTTTAAAGGATTTAGTCTATTAATGGTATGTGCTTAATATATTAGCGAAATACAAATACTGTAGATCAAGGATGATCTATGCCATCTTTACCAAAGCCAAAGGCTTATTTCTTTGGATGCCGCTTTAGCTCTCATGTTCTTCAGCTGAGTAAAGCCTTTGCATACACCAAACAGTGCAGTTAATGACCCTCGAAAATTTCATCATTCTGGCTAATTAATAGATGCCCTTAGAGGAAGCAATGAGAAATAAAACCCTGCACTTGGATATGCTATCGATTAACTATGAATGTGTTGCTTAAAAAATGAATAATAACAATAAACCATTAAAGTAGAATTCATTTTCTCTCTAATTAGACATTGGTTGATTTATTCACCTAGGCACATGCACTCTTTTTGGAAAGTAAATGTTATTAAATCTAACCAAGATAATATGCAGAAACTATAACACGGCACATTTTATTTTATCGCTACATGGTTGGTAATGAGAAATAGATGATTATCTGATTCTTATTACTCTCCTCTGTGTTTTTATTGTGGTTAGTTTTTTAACGCAACTGCAAACTGATAGGCCCTTTTCAGATGGGCAAGTTTTTTGCGTGATGCGAACGCTTTGCGCCCTCACTGAATCCGGACCCATTCATTTTAATGGGTCTGTGTACACGAGCGTTGTTTTTCACGCATCTCTTGTGCGTTGCATGTAAATCGCAGCATGTTCTATATTCCGCGTTTTTCACACAGCCCTGGCCCCATAGAAGTAAATGGGGCTGCGTTAAAAATGCATCGCATCCACAAGCAAGTACGGATGCGATGAGTTTTTCACTGACGGTTGCTAAGAGATGTTTTTTGTAAACATTCCGTTTTCTATCATGCGCATGAAAAACGCATCAATGCGCATTTCACCAGTGCGATAAAAACTGAACAGCTGAACGCACTCGCAAACAAAAACTGATTGAACTTGCTTGAAAAATGGTGCAAGTTTTCCTAAACACACCCTGAACGCATTTTTAATGCTTGTGGATAGAGACCCATGTGTATTTAATATTTGGCTACGTTAGTAAAACCAAGGTCCAGACTCCTTTTCGTTTTAACTCATAACTGGCATAGACCCAATGGTAAGAAACAACGGAAAAATTCTTCCTAAGGAAATGGTTGGAGACACTTTACTTGTTCCTTAGGCATCAGAGCCATGTCTAAGGAGTCACTACAGAGGAATATAGATATAGATCATATATTTCTAAAGGTGCTGTATTGCTGTGTTTGCCCTTAAAAGGTGTTTTCTGGTTTACATCAAAATCTATTAAAATAATTTATGAAGGTAGCTGTAATAATGTCAATTATTTATTTTACCTTTATTGCTCCTATCTCCCGTTCAGAGCTGTGAGCTTACCATGTCCATGTAGGTAGGGGTGGGATTCAAATTTTTAACAACAGGTTCCCTACTTAATGGCAGACACGCAGCATCACAACACATGTGTACATATACATACACCATATATATGCAACACACATAAATAACACCATATACATGTACACATACATAAATCCCCCATATATACACTACACACATACCACCCAACTTTTAAAAAGACTAAGGAGCTAAACCATGGAATGTGAGAGCTCATCCCTTGCTGCCGCTAGTGTTGAGCAAGAATATTTGAAAAGCTAATTTTTATCGTGAATTATCAGCACTTTGAGAATTTGCGAATATTTAGAATATAGTGCTATATATTTGTAATTACAAATATACGTTTTTTTTTAACACAGTACACATCAGGTGATCATCCCTCCCTTCTCTAGCTTGTGGGCCAATGAGAAGGCTTTGTCACAGCTTAAAACAAATCACTGGGTACTGATAAAGAAAAAGATAGTTCTGGTATCTATATAAAGAAAATATAAACACAACTCAAAGAAAATTAGGGACCCTTAAAATTAGGGACCCGTAACGTGTTTTGCGGATCCACAAAACACAGACAGCGGCAATGTGCGTTCCACATTTTGCGGATCACACATTGCCGGCACTAATAGAATATGCCTATTCTTGTCGCAATTGCGGACAAGAATAGGGTATGTTCTATTTTTTTTGAGCGGAAATGCGGACCCGGAAGTGCGGCCCCATAGAAATAGATGGGTCTGCAATTCCGTTCCGAGAACGAAATTGCGGACGTGTGAATAGGGCCTTAGACTTAACTTTTAATCTACATCAGATAAAAGGACGCCCTATAATTTTGGACGAGCAAAAAAATACACAAGGGCAATAATATAGCCCAAAAACAAATGGGCGTGTGGCATCCACTAAAAACACCCAATAATGGAATGTGTTGATATCAGGATAAAGATGCAATTGGTTAGGGTAGTGACGGGGCAATAATCAGAGGTCCAGAAAAATAGGGAGAAAGCATAGCTTAGCAACATCCCTAGCAACCAATAGAAAAGTTGCCTGCTCCTTACTATACAAGTTGCATGTATTGCGAAAAAATATATGCATCATTAATTGCCGAAAACTCGCAAGCGCAAATATATTGGACCACTCTATCTGCATATAAAGCTATTCTAATGTTCTGCCGTGTCAACCATTTTCTCCAGTCTCAGGAAACTTATACCAATTAAAAAAATTTAGCAAAAGTACTTCGGTATTTTGAGTGCATTACGCGAATAATACATTACCAATTTTTGCAATCAAGAATATAATCTCGAATTCTGAAATTTCACAAATATATGCCGAATATTCTACTAAATATTCCCGAAATATCGCAAATTCGAATATTTCCCCTGCAGCTCATCACTAGCTGCCGCTGTAATTTTAACAACCGGATCTGGAGAGTCTGAGGGAACTGGCTGAATCCCATGCCTGCATGCAGGTCTTTCTTATTTCCTGTGATGTTATGTCCATGGTCATGTGAAAGCAGTGATAGGGGAGTATCTCCATGACTAGCTGGTGGGAGGAGGTGGTTATAAACTAGCTGGGCATTGTTAGTGGTGGTCCTGGAGCTATGGTAGAGGAAAGAGAAGTGCATCATGGGTTTGGTTGGATATTGCTACAGGAAATATTACAAACAGGATGTAGAGAAACCACAATGGTTAGTTTGTGAAAATAGGCTACAAGAGTCCAAACTGAAATTATGAGGAAGATGTACATGAGGTGAACAACTACATGAGCATATCTGTTAAACGCAATGGTAATCCTATAAGCCTCCTTTAACTGATTTAATGATGTCTTTTTAGATATTCCAGGAGCAGTTCCACCTGTGGCAATGAGGCAATAAGATGATTGTCAAGGTGTTGTTGTTTTTTTTTTTAAATAATGGCCCTCTTCCCATTACCCATCCTATCTGCCATAGATTAGGACCTCTCATTCTCTACCTCTATTAGACCCATGGTTTATGTATAGTATCTTGCACAGATGTCTGAAACTGCTTTTACAATATGGTCAGTTCAGTCATCAACAAAGAAGAGGGTTGAGGCCCTTCTCCTTCCTCCTCTCTCTCCTTTGGGTGTCTGCCTTTCTGCAAAGGATTGCACTTATGATTTGTCCTCGATTTACCAGTCTCCCATCACTTGCCTAGTGCTTATTGATTGACATGTGGAGCCTTACTGGTAAATTGATGTAGTGTGTAATATATGTGTGTGGTCCTGACTATTGCTGTGTTATGCTCTTCTGCTACCAAGTGGGTATAATAATAATAATCTTTATTTATATAGAGTCAACATGCAGGATGACAGGCCGAACTGGATGGACAAATGTCTTTTTTCGGCCTTATGTACTATGTTACTACTATGTTACTTATTTCATAGCGCTTTATAGTTTAGGAGTTCATGAACAAACAGTTATAAATAATATAGCAACAGACAAGCCAATGATTACAACAAAAGGAATGAGGATCCTGCTCGCAAGAGCTTATAGTCTATGAGGGTTATAATATTTATTATACTATAGTTCAGCCAGTGCAGCATCATAGTGTATTGTATGCTAAAAGAAGACTAGAGGAGTCATAACAAGCAAGTAATGGCAATGTCTATACATAGGAGCATTTTTAACCCCTTCCCGACTAGTGCGGTACTGTTACATCACATGTCAGGCGCCATAGCAACCGGATGCCTGCTGTTTCCTATAGCAGACACTGGCGGCTAATGTCCATGACCAGCAGTAATGCTGATTGCCCTTGCCTGTAATAGGGCTCCATAAGAAAGTAGTAAAAACATCATAGACTCCATCATAATCTCCAATAAAAAAAAAAAGTTTTTTTCCAGTTCCACCAAATTTGGATTTTTTTTTACCACTTTTCACTACATTCTATGCAATATTACATAATGGTATTGGAAAGTACAACTTGTTCCGCAAAAAATAAGTCATCATTCGACTATGTGACAGGAAAAATAAAAAAGTTATGGCTCTAGGAAGTTGGGGAGCAAAAAACGAAAATGCAAAGTCAAAAAAATTTCGGGGTAGAAAGGGTTAAAAAACACACTTGAAGAATTGTTTTGCATGATCTTATATGGCACTGGATTATAGGACAGCCCCTTTAGAAACAAATTATAAAATAAATATAACATTTACTTTCAAAAATGTTATTGAGATGAAAATCATGAATCATTTTATTGAGTTGAATATTATTCAATCACAAAAGTGAAGCACAATCAACAGTATCATCATATCAAACATCTAATTAAGCAATCTCATTTAAGCATAAAGGTATCAAACACATACTGCCATGTACAGTGTCTTGAAAAAGTTTCCATACCCCTATAACTTTTCCACATTTTTTCATGTTACACCCACAAGCTTAATTTTTTATTTATTGGGATTTTATCTGATAAACCGACACAAAGTAGCAAGTATGGGTGAAGTGAAAATAAAATGATGCATAGTTTTTAATTGTTTTAATAAATAAAAATCTGAAACCTGTGGCATGCATTTGTATTCAGCCCCCTGTACCCTAAATAATAGAGAGTGACCAATTGCCTTCAGAGCCCACCTGTGTGTAATATATTTTCATTATAACTACAACTATGCAGGCCTCAGAGGTGTGTTAGAGAACATTAGTTATCAAACAGCATTATGAAAACAAAAACACACACACCAGACAGGTCAGGGATAAAGTTGTGAAGAATTGTAAAGCAGGGTTATGTTATAAAAAAAAAAATATATCCCAAGTTCTGAACAGCACACGGAGCACTGCTCAATCCATCAATTCCATCCGGAAAGGTAAGGCAAACCTACCAAGACATGGCTGTCCTCCTAAACTGACAGCCCAGGCAAGGATAGTACTAATTAGAGAAGCAGGCCAGAGGCTTGTGGTCATTCTGGGGGAGCTGCACTGATCCACAGCTCAGGTGGGAGAATCTGTCCACAGGACAACTAATAGTTGTGTACTCCACAAATCTGGCCCTTAAAGAAGAGTGGCAAGAAGAAAGACATTTTTGAAAGCAAGTCATAAAAATTCCATTTGTAGTTTGCCACAAGCCATGTAGGGGGAAACAGCAAACATATGGAAGAAGGTGCTCTGTTCAGATAAGACCAAAGTTGAACTTTTTGGACTAAACGAAAAACGTTTGGGGTCATTTACAACCACTTTTTGGCAAAAAGCTGTTGCAGATGGTGGCGCAAAGGTTATTTGCTCTACAATCTGCATTTTTTTCTCTCTTTTTGCCACTCACACCAGGTCTAAAAAAGAGGTTGTGCTGTGGGTGGGAACAGAACAGGCTGGCAGGCCCGTCTTATATATAATTTTTTATGCCTGTTTTACCCATTAAAAATTGTCTAAATCTACACCAGCAAGGGAGCTGCCGTAGATTTAGACAAGTGTGAAGTCCGCCTAAGTTATGTATAGGTCAGAGGATGAACTGCCAACGAAGGAGGGATCAAGACCGGCGTCTGAATCGCCAGTCTTCAAGAATGTCACCCTATGTGTGGTGGAAAACTAACACTGCACGTCACCTTTTTTTAAAATATATTTCTTTAAGAAGGAGGACAATAACATATAAAGGTATAAGACATCGATGTCTACATGGATGTATTACAAGTTCTACCGCAGCAAAAAAATACATAAAGCTAAAACATTGAGATCTCAGATACATATGAAAAAAAGGGAAACAAAAAAAGGAATAATTCTTGTGCCCACCCCCCCATATTCCCACCCATGCCCAACCCCCCCGCCCCACCACAGTTGTCGACAGGGCAGTGGGCGATTCCCACCAACTTTCCTGTTGTAATCTGTACAATTCGTACAGTTCGTACAATTCGTACAATCCGTACGAGGGCAATTCATACGAGGGCAGTCCTTATCAATCCCACCCCAACCAGATCTTCTCCCATAGATTCCGTTGTTTTCCCTCTTTATATTTGATGCGTTCAAATTCCTTTATTCTGCACATATATCTTTCCCATTCTTCCAGGACTGGGGCCTTGTCCAGCGCCCAGTTCCTAAGAATTACGACCTTACGAGTCAATAATAGCCCCTTCAACCACCGAAGATGCTCACCTTTTGAGATTTTTTTTTTTACTATCCTGGGTAAGTATGCCTTATATGGCGAATTCAATTGTGGGTAGAAATTTTGTACTACCTCTTGACCTTATTGCCTGAAATATACTTTGCCAGAAGCTGTTAATAGCCGAACAACTCCATAGCATATGAATATATCCAGCTTCCGTACATAGACATTTCAGACAACAAATTTGTTTCTCTTTATTCTTGTACATTTTAGAAAGAAACGCCGGAGTATAGTATTGCCGATGTACAATTTTAAACTGCATCAACCGGTGTTTACTGGAGAGGGAGGCTTTTTTAATATTTTGATATTCTTCTCCCCACTGAAGTGAATTGTGTGTCCCCAAATCCGCTTCCCATTTTCCCACACTTGTAAATTTGGTGACCATAACTAATTCCTTTTGTAATCTGGCATATATTTGTGAAACTTTAATTTTGTTGCCGAATGACATTTAGCAAAAATCTAAGAGTTATTGTGTGGTGGTTTTTTGGAGAAATATATTGCTCGTGTGGTCAAATGTGTGCTTGAGTTGGGCATATTAAAACCGTGCTTGGTGTGTCGTGGAATAATTCCAGTATGGATTTTAGTTTGCAAATAGTGCAAATGTGTGACACCATTGTGATACCTCTCCGACTCCAGTAATTATTTTCATTTAAGGCCAAAAACTCGTTTAGAAATATATTGTCCCAGAGAGGGGTAAAGTGTAAAGCATTTGTAACCTTCAAAATGGACTTTATCTTATTCCATACTTTCTGGAGCATTATGCTTATAGGGCAGGTATTTTCCCTGCCGCCTAAACAGCCGGCTTCAAGTGTACTAAATATGTTTTGTATGGGGTGATCGTGTTGTTCAATGAGGTACGATAATAGGGAACTTTCCCCGAAGTTGATACACCATTGTAATTGTGAGCACAAATAGTATCCCTGAAAATATGGTAGGCCAAGTCTGCCATTGATTTCAGCTAGCCAGAGATATCTTAGTTTGATTCACAGCCCTTTTCTGCCCCAAATCGTTGATTAATCTCTCCATCAAGTTGAAGAAATTATCTTCAATCCAGATAGGGCAGGGACCAATCACATACAATATCAGTGGCAGCAGAATAATTTTAACCAGTGCAATTCTATTGGCCTGTGAGAGGGTCAATTTCTGCTAAACCCTAACCTTCTCCTTTATTTTAGTTATCATAGGGATGACATTTAATCTATTATAATCACATAACAACCCACCAATCCTTATCCCCAGATACTCGATATGGTCTAATGGCGATAATACCTTAACTTTGATGTTTCTTTGTGAGGCGGTACAATTCAAAGGAAGGAGAATGGATTTAGACCAGTTTATCTCCTAGCCTGCAAACAGACCAAACTCATCAATTATCTGAATAACGCGGGGAATACTTCTCCAACCGTCATGTAAATACAACAAAATATCGTCCGCATATAAACTGATCTTATCTTTTGCCCCATTTCCTCCAAATGGAACTATTTTATCATCCGCTCTAATTCTGCAGGCGGGGGGTACCATACAAATTGCAAAAGGTAATGGGGAGAGCAGGCAACCCTGTCGGGTACCACGCTGCAGGAGAATAGCGGGGAAATAACCTTGTTGATGTTAACTCTCACTGTTTGACCACAATACAGCATTTGAATCAAATTGATAAAACTATTCCCCAGATTCATCCTATGCATGGTCTGCCAGAGGAAGGACCACTCCACCCTGTCAAAGGCCTTAGCGGCATCTAAAGACAGGATGGAGCGGTCCCCCCCCAATCAGTATATTCAGGAATGTTCTGCGTATATTAGTCTGGATCTGTCGCCCAGGGATAAACCCTGTCTGATCTACATGTACTAACCCCTTTATTACTTTTTTTAGTCGATTTGCGAGCACTTTGGCGACGATCTTATAGTCTGAATTAAGTAATGATATGGGTCGGTATGACTCTACTTTGTTCCCATCTTTCCCTCTCTTCAAAATCAATGTGATGATAGCCTCCATTAACGATGGACATCACCTTTAAAAGACCATCTCCACTATGAACCTTGGTGGCAGTATCATGCTGTAGGAATGTTTTTTTTTTTTTCAGCAGGAACAGGAAAGCTGGTCAGAGTTCATGGGAAGATTTCTGGAGCTAAATACAAGGCAATCCTGGAGAAAAAGCTGGAAGAGGTGGCTAAAGACTTTGGTGGAGGTTCGCCTTCCAGCAGGACAACCTAAGCATACAGCCAGAGTTACAATGGAATGGTTTAGATTAAAGCATATTCATGTGTTAGAATGGCCCAGTCAAAGTCTAGACCTAAATCTTTTTGAAAATCCATGGCAAGACTTAAAAATTGCTGTTCCCAGACGCCCTCCATTCTAACTTCCTGGGCTTGAGCTATTTTGCAAAGAATGGACAAAAAATTCAGCCTCTAGATATGCAAAGCTGGTAGAGACTAATGTTAATCGCGAATATTCCTATTGTGAATTTTTATCAAGAATATCGACACTTCGAGAATTCACAAAGATATAGAATATAGTGCTCTATATTATCACAATTGCGAATATTCTAGATTTTTTTTTCAGCAGTAACCTCCTTTCTTGCTTGTGGGCCAATGAGAAGGCTGCAATATCTTGTCAGAGCTTTGCAACATCCCTAACAACCAATAGGAAAGTTGCCTGACCCTTACTATATAAGAAACTCCTGATCCATACTATTCTCTCATAGGCCTATGATAGTGAGCCGCAGGCCAAAAGAGCCATTGACTCCCGTGTCCCGCTGCAATAGTTCAACTGTATCCCCATCCTAAGGCCTTATGCACACGACCGTTGTTTCATTCCTTGTCCGTTGTACCGTTTTTTGTAATTTTCTACGGACCCATTGACTTTCAATGGGTCCGTTGAAAACTCGACTAATGCACCGTTTGTCATCCGCGTCCGTGATCAGTGGTTTCAGTCCGACAAAAAAATATAACCTGTCCTATTTTTTTCACAGAAAACGGTTCACGGACCCATTCAAGTAAAAAAACACGGAGGCACACAAGATTGTCATCAGCGTCCGCGTCCGTTTTTTTCCTATCATTTGCATGCCAAACTAGACCTAGATTTTTTTTTAAAAGGAAGAGACATGGAAACTAAAACGGAAACGGATCACGGAACAACGGAACCCCATTTTGCGGAATGGAACACAACAACGTTCGTGTGCATGAGGCCTAAGGATGGTAATACAGTTGTATAGTTTGCAGCCACAACTTTCAGGGCCCTGGCTCAAGCCCCAGATGTTTTGTCCTGGAGATGCCCGTGGTGAGCAGCCTGCTTTGAGCTTGAGGAATGTTACAGAATTTATTATGTAGCATTTTTCCATCATCTCTATATCTAGATGCATTGAATATGTATCAGACCATATACACAGGACCAAAAGCATAGGACACATGGACAGGTCCAACACATCCATAAAATGTTATCATTAGAGATGTATGGCCGGGAACAATATACCAGCATATGAGAACATTGTAGGCATACTCCACCATGTTGGTGTTCACGAAACAAGAGGAACAAGTGTTCCATGTATCATCCGAAGATTCCCCATCCAGCATACTGACTAGATCTGTTTCCAATTTATTAATATAGTATGGATAGAGTTGTGGGCTACACTGTACAATGAGGAATGAACAAGAGAGATCATGTAAGTATAACATTTAAGGCAGGAAATTAATCATGACCACTGTAGCCTATACATTTAAAAAGAGGACCTTATGGCCAAGTTATCATTTATCAGCTGGAGAGGTGAAAAGCCATTTGCTAAAAGAAATGGCATAAGGAAGATATTATTCTGACAATTTAATAATCTATCATCTGTTATGCCAAAGTTGTTTATACTTACAAAAGGCTGATAGATACAGTAATTCTGATGTGCTATCAAGTCAAATATGATTTTGTAATGAATAATAAAAGCTTAAGGTAAATATAATACTATTATCTCGTAAACTAAGATCACCTTTGTTAAAATTCAAATTTTGTATAACATTATGCCAATATGCTTCAGTAGTTTTGCATACTATGTTCCCTTTACTGCACAACCTTTTTCTTCCACAGATTAGATTTTGGAGAGTATAAATAGCATATTTGCTCTAAAATTGATGTGGTCACATACTGCTGGGTTTTAGCTGCATCCGAAATTCTATAATACACCTTCTTAACTAATTCCAGAGAACGAAAATAAAGCTGACATGGTACAAATTTTGGCAGTAATGTCTATTACCACCTCAGCGGTATATTTGATGAATTCCACCCACAGATGGAATTTAATCTAGTAGTCACTGCAGGGCATTATCATTTATTCACAGCAGTGAACTTTACACTACAGAGCAGGAGTCTGGACTTAATTGCTCAGGCTGGTCATACTTAGACACATAATTCCTGGCCTCTCTTGCCACCAGTCCTAGAAATTGTGGTTGTGTACCTATGTTTTTTTTTTTCCCTTTTAGTTAAAGCAGGGTTTCTCAACTCCAGTCCTCGAGACCCACCTACCAGTCAGGATTTTCGAATATCCCACAGAATGAATACCTGTGGTAAGTGCTGATGTATGGACACTAATTATATCACCTGCTCATTACTAAGGAAATCCTGAAAGCATGACTAGTAGGTGGGTCCCGAGGACCGGAGTTGATTCAAGTAAAAATATAAATGACTTGAAAACCATAAAGGATTTGTGAAAGCGAGAAAAATGGTTCATGAGAAAAACAAACTAGCAGATGGAAAGGGAAAGAAGGGTATGATGGATCTGGTTATTTAGCATTCCATATTTCAGACAGTTTCAAATTTACCGCATGGTAGTTTAAATAAATGTACTTGAAATGTTAAAATGTTTATTGGTCTGCTATGTAGAATGTGTTAATGACTAATATATATCAGTAGAGATGAGTGAAGTTTTGAGAAATTCGATTTGGCAAATTTGCCGAAGTTAGCCAAGAAATTTGATTAGTTACAAATTTATTTGTCACAAATCGCTATAAATCAAATATACCCAGGCCACTCTGCCTTAGGGTACAGCCACATGGAGCAGTCATACTGTGGTGAAAAACGGCGCGGCCAATTAGTCTTCAGCTGCCTTTCATTTAATAATGAAGACCGCACTGTATAGTTGCAGCACAGCACCTTTAAACAGGGGGTGTTGCTGGTATGCGGTTTGGCTGGTTAGGTGGGGGCACACTATGCAAATTATTTCTGTTCTGGCCTGCAATCTCCTGCAGGTTATTTGACATTAAACACTGAATATTAATCAGCCCTGGCATATCCACTTCTCCAACCCCAGAGCTCTCCTGCCCAACAGGTGGGAGCCCTTCTTCTGCCATCTGCTTTTCCTCCTTTTCCACATCATCAACTATCGATGAGAATATGTAATCAGGAACATCCAGCTCCTCCTCTCTCTACATCTTGCTGACTTTTCAAGGACTTGGAGACTTTGATGGATTGTTTGGAAGAATTAAAGGCAGCAAAAAATGAGAATGGTCATCATTAAGACCTGGCCTCCCTAAGGTGGATGGTATTGGACTGGATGGTATTGGTTGGCACTCAGGCAGTAGAATAATAAAGGCTTCCATCTTATTGGTATTGAGTTACATTTAATAAGTAAATAAATTAATGTAGCACTAAATAAATAAAACTGACCCTGAATAAGTCTCCCTGCAGTCTCCTTCTCTGATATTCTTCTATTAATCGTTTTCAGCAACACTTTCCCTAGCATATGAGTGCCTGCTACATCTCTCCCTATACTCATCTCACAGGACAAAGGCGGAGACCATGTGGGATGTGGATTTTATAGGGCTGTGACATCACAGGAGATAGTTATCTGCAGATTGCCTGGCACACAGCATCATGGGTAATCTGGCATTCCTGGGCTTCTTTCTTTCACTTTGTAACACACATGCTGCCATTTTTGGCAAAGCGCTAGGAAACTCGGATTTGTTGCAAATCAAAGTTTTCCTAAACTTCGGACTAAAAACTGTACAGTATATCAGCAACAGAATAAGAATTGTGCTTTATGGTGTGAAGAGGTTTTTAGCGAAAAAGTTAAGCACAAGGGAAGCATTGTCCTAGGTTCTATGGAGACTACTAATTTAAACAGTAACTTGGGTAGATTTGCCTGGATAATTTTGCAAATAAAACTGTAAATTACAATTGCTAATCTCGGTAATCAGGAGAATACTGATAAGTAGTAAAAAATGCATTAATCTGCACTAAAATTTCATACAATGTAATTAATATAACAGCACATATAGTTAATCATGTATCACCCATTGGGTGTGATTTTGCCATTTCTCAGATGGTAGATATCAGCCCTTGAAATTCAGCTCTTGCAAAATGATCATATTTTCCATAATATAGACTCTATGACTCTACATGGTATAATATCATCTGACAGTCTGTGATTTGGAGGATAGCAGGCTGATCCTTTAGCTCCTGTGAAGGTAAATCTTAATGTTAAAGCATACAAATCCTCACCAGTAACTATCCTGGGCTAAGTGCATATGTAACCTGAGAAGTTGTTAGCTGCAGATACTAGTTTGCATTAGTGGCACCAGTAAAGTCAAGGGATTACTACAACTAGTTACTACAGTAGCCCAAAATCATATCACTGCCAGTTGAAGGAGTTGTCTGACTTATTTAAGAATTTCCCCAAAGCCAGGTATTACAATTATATCACTTCCCCCAAATAGCACCATTTATCAAAACTGCCTTATTCTAAAGTTATTAGCCTACCATTGCACCCCATGGTAACTCTGTTTTGGTTTTCAGTTGCTATATATTATGTCATGCATTGAAGGCCTATAAGTGTCAATGTTAAGGACAAGGGTGTGGTTAGTGTCACATGTCTTGCTGATGTTGGGACACATCTCATTGCCCTTAGGCATGATGGGAGAGCAGACACATGATAAACCAGGAACTCGGAGATCAAAGAAAACTGCAAATGAGGTCAATTTGAAAAAATTAAATTAAATCCAAGGTGGAATGGGAGCTAGGGTAATTGATGCAAATAAACTTTAGAGTGAAACATAGTTCATGGCACAAACCCTTTGTTTTCGGACCTGTTACCACAAAATGCACAACAAACTGCATGGAAAAGTTTATAGAACATGAGGAGCTGAGCAGATTGATATATATCAGGGATGCCCAACTTGTGGCCCTCAAACTGTTGTAAAACTACATCTCCTAATATGCCCTGATAGCTGTAGGCTGTCTGGACATGCTGGGAGTTGTAGTTTTGCAACAACAGGAGGACCGTAGGTTGGGCATCCCTGATATATACTGTATTTTTGTGGAAAAAGATAAAAAAAAGTAAAACATAATTTATACTTTTAAATTTCTTCTCTTTCTGACTTTATTTGTACAAAGGGGAAGTGTTTTCAGTGACAGCGTTCTCTGCGTGTGCATACAGAAAAAGCGGTCAGTCATTGATAACACCTCCCACATGAAATAGCAGAGATTTAAATGTATAAATGCCATGTTTATTGAATCTTTTTCCATAAACCTAGATAAATAATCAGCTCAGCTCCTCCTGATCTATAACATGATGCCAACAGATTAATCCCCATTTTCATGATGACAGGTTCCCTTTAACTGCAGGGATGATAGCTGCAGAAGCTATAGCATTAGCCTCAATGGTATATGGCACAAGAGTGCTGAGGCCAGCGATAGGTTACAATGGTTACGGTATGTGGGGTATATGGCTACGTCATTGCTGCAGCTGTGAAAACACAGACCAGTGTGGTGGCACAAAAATGGGATGGGATTAAGTAGTGAGTATAGAATCTTTGGGGCACATTAATAAAGGCCCATATCTGGCGGAGGATCCGCCAAACTTAAAACTCTCCATAACTTTGCGCCAGCGCCAGTTCTTAATGTAAGGTATCTTCCCATCTTACATTTAGACTGTTTTCTACACTTAAAACAGTAATAGAAAATGGTAAATGACATGTGCCTTCAGGCCCATCCCCTTCCCTGTCTATGCCATCCCCACAATTTTAGACCTGGCATGAGCGGGGAGAAGTCGCAGATAGGCATATTTAGGCGTATTTCAAAATTGTTAATGACACACTTTTTATCACATTTGGAGGCTTTGAGGAACTTTACGTTAGAGAACTCCAAAACTGTGGTACAAGGTGTATCACTCAATCATATTTTTGGTCTGGGGAAGGCAATTCTTTTTGTTAGGATGGGATTTCACACATGGGTTTTTGCCTGTGTTTTTCTAAACTCTTGCATTTTTAATAACGGTTCTTGCAACTGCATTTTTGGTGCACTTTTTTTTTTGTAAAACACCAGCTCCACATTTTAGCTGAAGGTCTATGGAAAAGATCAAACACAGGGCACACAAGAATTCTTGCTATTTGTGTTTTTTTTTTTTTGTTTATTCTGTAATTTTTTTTAAATTCTTTTCAACAATACAATAGACTTTATCTCTTGGCATAGTTTTCAGTAACTATAGGATAAATTGCCCTAAAGAAAAAGCTACTAGTAAGACACCAGAAAAAAATAACACTACAAAACTGCAGAAAAAACACGGACACCCTAAAAAAAATGCATCTCACCATCATAGAATCCACGATGAATTCTACTGTGTATCAGAAGGTGCTTGAAGAACATGTGAGACTAGAGTTGAGCGAACACCTGGATGTTCGGGTTCGAGAAGTTCGGCCGAACATCCCGGAAATGTTCGGGTTCGGGATCCGAACCCGATCCGAACTTCGTCCCGAACCCGAACCCCATTGAAGTCAATGGGGACCCGAACTTTTCGGCACTAAAAAGGCTGTAAAACAGCCCAGGAAAGAGCTAGAGGGCTGCAAAAGGCAGCAACATGTAGGTAAATCCCCTGCAAACAAATGTGGATAGGGAAATGAATTAAAATAAAAATTAAATAAATAAAAATTAACCAAAATCAATTGGAGAGAGGTTCCATAGCAGAGAATCTGGCTTCCCGTCACCCACCACTGGAACAGTCCATTCTCAGATATTTAGGCCCCGGCACCCAGGCAGAGGAGAGAGGTCCCGTAACAGAGAATCTGTCTTCATGTCAGCAGAGAATTAGTCTGCATGTCATAGCAGAGAATGAGGCTTCACGTCAGCCACCACTGCAACAGTCCATTGGCATATATTTAGGCCCAGCACCCAGGCAGAGGAGGGAGGTCCCGTAACAGAGAATCTGTCTTCATGTCAGCAGAGAATTAGTCTGCATGTCATAGCAGAGAATGAGGCTTCACGTCAGCCACCACTGCAACAGTCCATTGGCATATATTTAGGCCCAGCACACACACAGGCAGAGGAGAGAGGTCCCGTAACAGAGAATCTGGCTTCATGTCAGCAGAGAATCAGTCTGCATGTCATAGCAGAGAATGAGGCTTCACGTCAGCCACCACTGCAACAGTCCATTGGCATATATTTAGGCCCAGCACACACACAGGCAGAGGAGAGAGGTCCCGTAACAGAGAATCTGGCTTCATGTCAGCAGAGAATCAGTCTGCATGTCATAGCAGAGAATGAGGCTTCACGTCAGCCACCACTGCAACAGTCCATTGGCATATATTTAGGCCCAGCACCCAGGCAGAGGAGGGAGGTCCCGTAACAGAGAATCTGTCTTCATGTCAGCAGAGAATTAGTCTGCATGTCATAGCAGAGAATGAGGCTTCACGTCAGCCACCACTGCAACAGTCCATTGGCATATATTTAGGCCCAGCACACACACAGGCAGAGGAGAGAGGTCCCGTAACAGAGAATCTGGCTTCATGTCAGCAGAGAATCAGTCTGCATGTCATAGCAGAGAATGAGGCTTCACGTCAGCCACCACTGCAACAGTCCATTGGCATATATTTAGGCCCAGCACACACACAGGCAGAGGAGAGAGGTCCCGTAACAGAGAATCTGGCTTCATGTCAGCAGAGAATCAGTCTGCATGTCATAGCAGAGAATGAGGCTTCACGTCAGCCACCACTGCAACAGTCCATTGGCATATATTTAGGCCCAGCACCCAGGCAGAGGAGGGAGGTCCCGTAACAGAGAATCTGTCTTCATGTCAGCAGAGAATTAGTCTGCATGTCATAGCAGAGAATGAGGCTTCACGTCAGCCACCACTGCAACAGTCCATTGGCATATATTTAGGCCCAGCACCCAGGCAGAGGAGGGAGGTCCCGTAACAGAGAATCTGTCTTCATGTCAGCAGAGAATTAGTCTGCATGTCATAGCAGAGAATGAGGCTTCACGTCAGCCACCACTGGAACAGTCCATTCTCAGATATTTAGGCCCCGGCACCCAGGCAGAGGAGAGAGGTCCCGTAACAGAGAATCTGTCTTCATGTCAGCAGAGAATTAGTCTGCATGTCATAGCAGAGAATGAGGCTTCACGTCAGCCACCACTGCAACAGTCCATTGGCATATATTTAGGCCCAGCACCCAGGCAGAGGAGAGAGGTCCCGTAACAGACAATCTGGCTTCATGTCAGCAGAGAATCAGTCTTCATATCATAGCAGAGAATCAGGCTTCACGTCACCCACCACTGTAAGAGTCAATTTTCATAAATTTAGGCCCAGAACCCAGGCAGAGGAGAAAGGTCCCGTAACAGACAATCTGGCTTCATGTCAGCAGAGAATCAGTCTTCATATCATAGCAGAGAATCAGGCTTCACGTCACCCACCACTGTAAGAGTCAATTTTCATAAATTTAGGCCCAGAACCCAGGCAGAGGAGAAAGGTCCCGTAACAGACAATCTGGCTTCATGTCAGCAGAGAATCAGTCTTCATATCATAGCAGAGAATCAGGCTTCACGTCACCCACCACTGTAAGAGTCAATTTTCATAAATTTAGGCCCAGAACCCAGGCAGAGGAGAAAGGTCCCGTAACAGACAATCTGGCTTCATGTCAGCAGAGAATCAGTCTTCATATCATAGCAGAGAATCAGGCTTCACGTCACCCACCACTGTAAGAGTCAATTTTCATAAATTTAGGCCCAGAACCCAGGCAGAGGAGAAAGGTCCCGTAACAGACAATCTGGCTTCATGTCAGCAGAGAATCAGTCTTCATATCATAGCAGAGAATCAGGCTTCACGTCACCCACCACTGTAAGAGTCAATTTTCATAAATTTAGGCCCAGAACCCAGGTAGAGGAGAAAGGTCCCGTAACAGACAATCTGGCTTCATGACAGCAGAGAATCAGTCTGCATGTCATAGCAGAGAATCAGGCTTCACGTCAGCCACCACTGCAACAGTCCATTGTCATAAATTTAGGCCCAGCACCCAGGCAGAGGAGAGAGGTCCCGTAACAGACAATCTGGCTTCATGTCAGCAGAGAATTAGTCTGCATGTCATAGCAGAGAATCAGGCTTCATGTCAGCCACCACTGCAACAGTCCATTGGCATATATTTAGGCCTAGCACACAGGCAGAGGAGAGGTTCATTCAACTTTGGGTAGCATCGCAATATAATGGTAAAATGAAAATAAAAATAGGATTGAATGAGGAAGTGCCCTGGAGTCCAATAATATATGGTTATGGGGAGGTAGTTAATGTCTAATCTGGACAAGGGACGGACAGGTCCTGTGGGATCCATGCCTGGTTCATTTTTATGAACGTCAGCTTGTCCACATTGGCTGTAGACAGGCGGCTGCGTTTGTCTGTAATGACGCCCCCTGCCGTGCTGAATACACGTTCAGACAAAACGCTGGCTGCCGGGCAGGCCAGCACCTCCAAGGCATAAAAGGCTAGCTCTGGCCACGTGGACAATTTAGAGACCCAGAAGTTGAATGGGGCCGAACCATCAGTCAGTACGTGGAGGGGTGTGCACACGTACTGTTCCACCATGTTAGTAAAATGTTGCCTCCTGCTAACACGTTGCGTATCAGGTGGTGGTGCAGTTAGCTGTGGCGTGTTGACAAAAGTTTTCCACATCTCTGCCATGCTAACCCTGCCCTCAGAGGAGCTGGCCGTGACACAGCTGCCTTGGCGACCTCTTGCTCCTCCTCTGCCTTGGCCTTGGGCTTCCACTTGTTCCCCTGTGACATTTGGGAATGCTCTCAGTAGCGCGTCTACCAACGTGCGCTTGTACTCGCGCATCTTCCTATCACGCTCCAGTGCAGGAAGTAAGGTGGGCACATTGTCTTTGTAGCGTGGATCCAGCAGGGTGGCAACCCAGTAGTCCGCACAGGTTAAAATGTGGGCAACTCTGCTGTCGTTGCGCAGGCACTGCAGCATGTAGTCGCTCATGTGTGCCAGGCTGCCCAGGGGTAAGGACAAGCTGTCCTCTGTGGGAGGCGTATCGTCATCGTCCTGCCTTTCCCCCCAGCCACGCACCAGTGATGGACCCGAGCTGCGTTGGGTGCCACCCCGCTGTGACCATGCTTCATCCTCATCCTCCTCCACCTCCTCCTCATCCTCGTCCTCCTCGTCCTCCAGTAGTGGGCCCTGGCTGGCCACATTTGTACCTGGCCTCTGCTGTTGCAAAAAACCTCCCTCTGAGTCACTTCGAAGAGACTGGCCTGAAAGTGCTAAAAATGACCCCTCTTCCTCATCCTCCTCCTCCTCCTCCTGGGCCACCTCCTGTTCCATCATCGCCCTAAGTGTTTTCTCAAGGAGACATAGAAGTGGTATTGTAACGCTGATAACGGTGTCATCGCCACTGGCCATGTTGGTGGAGTACTCGAAACAGCGCAACAGGGCACACAGGTCTCGCATGGAGGCCCAGTCATTGGTGGTGAAGTGGTGCTGTTCTGTAGTGCGACTGACCCGTGCGTGCTGCAGCTGAAACTCCACTATGGCCTGCTGCTGCTCGCACAGTCTGTCCAGCATGTGCAAGGTGGAGTTCCACCTGGTGGGCACGTCGCATATGAGGCGGTGAGCGGGAAGGCCGAAGTTACGCTGTAGCGCAGACAGGCGAGCAGCAGCAGGATGTGAACGCCGGAAGCGCGAACAGACGGCCCGCACTTTATGCAGCAGCTCTGACATGTCGGGGTAGTTGTGAATGAACTTCTGCACCACCAAATTCAGCACATGCGCCAAGCAAGGGATGTGCGTCAAATTGGCTAGTCCCAGAGCTGCAACGAGATTTCGCCCATTATCACACACCACCAGGCCGGGCTTGAGGCTCACCGGCAGCAACCACTCGTCGGTCTGTTGTTCTATACCCCGCCACAACTCCTGTGCGGTGTGGGGCCTGTCCCCCAAACATATGAGTTTCAGAATGGCCTGCTGACGTTTACCCCGGGCTGTGCTGAAGTTGGTGGTGAAGGTGTGTGGCTGACTGGATGAGCAGGTGGAAGAAGAGGAGGAGGAAGCCGAGAAGGAGGAGGTGGCAACAGGAGGCAAAGAATGTTGCCCTGCGATCCTTGGCGGCGGAAGGACGTGCGCCAAACAGCTCTCCGCCTGGGGCCCAGCTGCCACTACATTTACCCAGTGTGCAGTTAGGGAGATATAGCGTCCCTGGCCGTGCTTACTGGTCCACGTATCTGTGGTTAGGTGGACCTTGCTACAGATGGCGTTGCGCAGTGCACACTTGATTTTATCGGATACTTGGTTGTGCAGGGAAGGCACGGCTCTCTTGGAGAAGTAGTGCCGGCTGGGAACAACATACTGTGGGACAGCAAGCGACATGAGCTGTTTGAAGCTGTCTGTGTCCACCAGCCTAAATGACAGCATTTCATAGGCCAGTAGTTTAGAAATGCTGGCATTCAGGGCCAGGGATCGAGGGTGGCTAGGTGGGAATTTACGCTTTCTATCAAATGTTTGTGAGATGGAGAGCTGAACGCTGGCGTGTGACATGGTTGAGACGCTTGGTGACGGAGGTGGTGGTGGTGGTGTTGGTGGTACATCCCCTGTTTGCTGGGCGGCAGGTGCCAACGTTCCTCCAGAGGCGGAGGAAGAGGCCGAGGCGGCAGCAGCAGAATAGGCCGAGGCGGCAGCAGCAGAAGAGGTAGCAGGGGGAGCCTGAGTGACTTCCTTGGTTTTAAGGTGTTTACTCCACTGCAGTTCATGCTTTGCATGCAGGTGCCTGGTCATGCAGGTTGTGCTCAGGTTCAGAACGTTAATGCCTCGCTTCAGGCTCTGATGGCACAGCGTGCAAACCACTCGGGTCTTGTCGTCAGCACATTGTTTGAAGAAGTGCCATGCCAGGGAACTCCTTGAAGCTGCCTTTGGGGTGCTCGGTCCCAGATGGCGGCGGTCAGTAGCAGGCGGAGTCTCTTGGCGGCGGGTGTTCTGCTTTTGCCCACTGCTCCCTCTTTTGCTACGCTGTTGGCTCGGTCTCACCACTGCCTCTTCCTCCGAACTGTGAAAGTCAGTGGCACGACCTTCATTCCATGTGGGGTCTAGGACCTCATCGTCCCCTGCATCGTCTTCCACCCAGTCTTGATCCCTGACCTCCTGTTCAGTCTGCACACTGCAGAAAGACGCAGCAGTTGGCACCTGTGTTTCGTCATCATCAGAGACATGCTGAGGTGGTATTCCCATGTCCTCATCATCAGGAAACATAAGTGGTTGTGCGTCAGTGCATTCTATGTCTTTCACCGCTGGGGAAGGGCTAGGTGGATGCCCTTGGGAAACCCTGCCAGCGGAGTCTTCAAACAGCATAAGAGACTGCTGCATAACTTGAGGCTGAGACAGTTTCCCTGGTATGCATGGGGGTGATGTGACAGACTGATGGGGTTGGTTTTCAGGCGCCATCTGTGCGCTTTCTGCAGAAGACTGGGTGGGAGATAATGTGAACGTGCTGGATCCACTGTCGGCCACCCAATTGACTAATGCCTGTACCTGCTCAGGCCTTACCATCCTTAGAACGGCATTGGGCCCCACCATATATCGCTGTAAATTCTGGCGGCTACTGGGACCTGAAGTAGTTGGTACACTAGGACGTGTGGATGTGGCAGAACGGCCACGTCCTCTCCCAGCACCAGAGGGTCCACTAACACCACCACGACCATGTCCACGTCCGCGTCCCTTACTAGATGTTTTTCTCATTGTTATGGTTCACCACAACAACAAATATATTATTTGGCCCAATGTATTGTATTCAAATTCAGCGGGATATAAATTTGAGGCCTAGTATTTAGGCGCTGGGTGACCGGTATGGATTTAGTGACAGAATTAGACTTGGAAATGCACAGAAGCGTGTGTGTGTGAAGTTATTCTGAATGACCCAATGTGCACCTTGAATATTATATACCCTTTTAGGGATAGATTTCAAATAGCTCTGATATAGCAGAAACCACTAAATTATGAAATTGCTAAATTGGGAATTGTACTTCAACCCAGAACAAAAAATGTGCTTTGACGGACACTAAATATCTTGCCCAGCAACAACAGTACAACGGTGGGTAACGAGAGATTTAGAGGGAATTAAATTTGAGGCCTAGTATTTAGGCGCTGGGTCACCGGTATGGATTTAGTGACAGAATTAGACTTGGAAATACACAGTAGCGGGTGTGTGTGAAGTTATTCTGAATGACCCTATGTGCACCTTCAATATTATATACCCTTTTAGGGATAGATTTCAAATAGCTCTGATATAGCAGAAACCACTAAATTATGAAATTGCTAAATTGGGAATTGTACTTCAACCCAGAACAAAAAATGTGCTTTGACGGACACTAAATATCTTGCCCAGCAACAACAGTACAGCGGTGGGTAACGAGAGATTTAGAGGGAATTAAATTTGAGGCCTAGTATTTAGGCGCTGGGTCACCGGTATGGATTTAGTGACAGAATTAGACTTGGAAATGCACAGAAGCGTGTGTGTGAAGTTATTCTGAATGACCCAATGTGCACCTTCAATATTATATACCCTTTTTGGGATAGATTTCAAATAGCTCTGATATAGCAGGAACCACTAAATTATGAAATTGCTAAATTGGGAATTGTACTTCAACCCAGAACAAAAAATGTGCTTTGACGGACACTAAATATCTTGCCCAGCAACAACAGTACAACGGTGGGTAACGAGAGATTTAGAGGGATTAAATTTGAGGCCTAGTATTTAGGCGCTGGGTCACCGGTATGGATTTAGTGACAGAATTAGACTTGGAAATACACAGTAGCGGGTGTGTGTGAAGTTATTCTGAATGACCCTATGTGCACCTTCAATATTATATACCCTTTTAGGGATAGATTTCAAATAGCTCTGATATAGCAGAAACCACTAAATTATGAAATTGCTAAATTGGGAATTGTACTTCAACCCAGAACAAAAAATGTGCTTTGACGGACACTAAATATCTTGCCCAGCAACAACAGTACAGCGGTGGGTAACGAGAGATTTAGAGGGAATTAAATTTGAGGCCTAGTATTTAGGCGCTGGGTCACCGGTATGGATTTAGTGACAGAATTAGACTTGGAAATACACAGTAGCGGGTGTGTGTGAAGTTATTCTGAATGACCCTATGTGCACCTTCAATATTATATACCCTTTTTGGGATAGATTTCAAATAGCTCTGATATAGCAGAAACCACTAAATTATGAAATTGCTAAATTGGGAATTGTACTTCAACCCAGAACAAAAAATGTGCTTTGACGGACACTAAATACTTGCCCAGCTACAACAGGACAACGGGGTAACGAGAGATTTAGAGGGATTTAAATTTGAGGCCTAGTATTTAGGCGCTGGGTGACAGGTATGGGTTTAGTGACAGAATTAGACTTGGAAATACACAGTAGCGGGTGTGTGTGAAGTTATTCTGAATGACCCTATGTGCACCTTCAATATTATATACCCTTTTAGGGATAGATTTCAAATAGCTCTGATATAGCAGAAACCACTAAATTATGAAATTGCTAAATTGGGAATTGTACTTCAACCCAGAACAAAAAATGTGCTTTGACGGACACTAAATATCTTGCCCAGCAACAACAGTACAGCGGTGGGTAACGAGAGATTTAGAGGGAATTAAATTTGAGGCCTAGTATTTAGGCGCTGGGTCACCGGTATGGATTTAGTGACAGAATTAGACTTGGAAATACACAGTAGCGGGTGTGTGTGAAGTTATTCTGAATGACCCTATGTGCACCTTCAATATTATATACCCTTTTTGGGATAGATTTCAAATAGCTCTGATATAGCAGGAACCACTAAATTATGAAATTGCTAAATTGGGAATTGTACTTCAACCCAGAACAAAAAATGTGCTTTGACGGACACTAAATAATCTTGCCCAGCTACAACAGGACAACGGGTAACGAGAGATTTAGAGGGATTAAATTTGAGGCCTAGTATTTAGGCGCTGGGTGACAGGTATGGGTTTAGTGACAGAATTAGACTTGGAAATACACAGTAGCGGGTGTGTGTGAAGTTATTCTGAATGACCCTATGTGCACCTTCAATATTATATACCCTTTTAGGGATAGATTTCAAATAGCTCTGATATAGCAGAAACCACTAAATTATGAAATTGCTAAATTGGGAATTGTACTTCAACCCAGAACAAAAAATGTGCTTTGACGGACACTAAATATCTTGCCCAGCAACAACAGTACAGCGGTGGGTAACGAGAGATTTAGAGGGAATTAAATTTGAGGCCTAGTATTTAGGCGCTGGGTCACCGGTATGGATTTAGTGACAGAATTAGACTTGGAAATACACAGTAGCGGGTGTGTGTGAAGTTATTCTGAATGACCCTATGTGCACCTTCAATATTATATACCCTTTTTGGGATAGATTTCAAATAGCTCTGATATAGCAGGAACCACTAAATTATGAAATTGCTAAATTGGGAATTGTACTTCAACCCAGAACAAAAAATGTGCTTTGACGGGCACTAAATAACTTTCCCAGCTACAACAGGACAACGGTAACGAGAGATTTAGAGGGATTTAAATTTGAGGCCTAGTATTTAGGCGCTGGGTGACAGGTATGGGTTTAGTGACAGAATTAGACTTGGAAATACACAGTAGCGGGTGTGTGTGAAGTTATTCTGAATGACCCTATGTGCACCTTCAATATTATATACCCTTTTTGGGATAGATTTCAAATAGCTCTGATATAGCAGAAACCACTAAATTATGAAATTGCTAAATTGGGAATTGTACTTCAACCCAGAACAAAAAATGTGCTTTGACGGACACTAAATATCTTGCCCAGCAACAACAGTACAGCGGTGGGTAACGAGAGATTTAGAGGGAATTAAATTTGAGGCCTAGTATTTAGGCGCTGGGTCACCGGTATGGATTTAGTGACAGAATTAGACTTGGAAATACACAGTAGCGGGTGTGTGTGAAGTTATTCTGAATGACCCTATGTGCACCTTCAATATTATATACCCTTTTTGGGATAGATTTCAAATAGCTCTGATATAGCAGGAACCACTAAATTATGAAATTGCTAAATTGGGAATTGTACTTCAACCCAGAACAAAAAATGTGCTTTGACGGGACACTAAATAACTTCCCAGCTACAACAGGACAACGGTAACGAGAGATTTAGAGGGATTTAAATTTGAGGCCTAGTATTTAGGCGCTGGGTGACAGGTATGGGTTTAGTGACAGAATTAGACTTGGAAATACACAGTAGCGGGTGTGTGTGAAGTTATTCTGAATGACCCTATGTGCACCTTCAATATTATATACCCTTTTAGGGATAGATTTCAAATAGCTCTGATATAGCAGAAACCACTAAATTATGAAATTGCTAAATTGGGAATTGTACTTCAACCCAGAACAAAAAATGTGCTTTGACGGACACTAAATATCTTGCCCAGCAACAACAGTACAGCGGTGGGTAACGAGAGATTTAGAGGGAATTAAATTTGAGGCCTAGTATTTAGGCGCTGGGTCACCGGTATGGATTTAGTGACAGAATTAGACTTGGAAATACACAGTAGCGGGTGTGTGTGAAGTTATTCTGAATGACCCTATGTGCACCTTCAATATTATATACCCTTTTTGGGATAGATTTCAAATAGCTCTGATATAGCAGGAACCACTAAATTATGAAATTGCTAAATTGGGAATTGTACTTCAACCCAGAACAAAAAATGTGCTTTGACGGGCACTAAATAACTTTCCCAGCTACAACAGGACAACGGTAACGAGAGATTTAGAGGGATTTAAATTTGAGGCCTAGTATTTAGGCGCTGGGTGACAGGTATGGGTTTAGTGACAGAATTAGACTTGGAAATACACAGTAGCGGGTGTGTGTGAAGTTATTCTGAATGACCCTATGTGCACCTTCAATATTATATACCCTTTTAGGGATAGATTTCAAATAGCTCTGATATAGCAGAAACCACTAAATTATGAAATTGCTAAATTGGGAATTGTACTTCAACCCAGAACAAAAAATGTGCTTTGACGGACACTAAATATCTTGCCCAGCAACAACAGTACAGCGGTGGGTAACGAGAGATTTAGAGGGAATTAAATTTGAGGCCTAGTATTTAGGCGCTGGGTCACCGGTATGGATTTAGTGACAGAATTAGACTTGGAAATACACAGTAGCGGGTGTGTGTGAAGTTATTCTGAATGACCCTATGTGCACCTTCAATATTATATACCCTTTTTGGGATAGATTTCAAATAGCTCTGATATAGCAGGAACCACTAAATTATGAAATTGCTAAATTGGGAATTGTACTTCAACCCAGAACAAAAAATGTGCTTTGACGGGCACTAAATAACTTTCCCAGCTACAACAGGACAACGGTAACGAGAGATTTAGAGGGATTTAAATTTGAGGCCTAGTATTTAGGCGCTGGGTGACAGGTATGGGTTTAGTGACAGAATTAGACTTGGAAATACACAGTAGCGGGTGTGTGTGAAGTTATTCTGAATGACCCTATGTGCACCTTCAATATTATATACCCTTTTTGGGATAGATTTCAAATAGCTCTGATATAGCAGAAACCACTAAATTATGAAATTGCTAAATTGGGAATTGTACTTCAACCCAGAACAAAAAATGTGCTTTGACGGACACTAAATATCTTGCCCAGCAACAACAGTACAGCGGTGGGTAACGAGAGATTTAGAGGGAATTAAATTTGAGGCCTAGTATTTAGGCGCTGGGTCACCGGTATGGATTTAGTGACAGAATTAGACTTGGAAATACACAGTAGCGGGTGTGTGTGAAGTTATTCTGAATGACCCTATGTGCACCTTCAATATTATATACCCTTTTTGGGATAGATTTCAAATAGCTCTGATATAGCAGGAACCACTAAATTATGAAATTGCTAAATTGGGAATTGTACTTCAACCCAGAACAAAAAATGTGCTTTGACGGGCACTAAATAACTTTCCCAGCTACAACAGGACAACGGTAACGAGAGATTTAGAGGGATTTAAATTTGAGGCCTAGTATTTAGGCGCTGGGTGACAGGTATGGGTTTAGTGACAGAATTAGACTTGGAAATACACAGTAGCGGGTGTGTGTGAAGTTATTCTGAATGACCCTATGTGCACCTTCAATATTATATACCCTTTTTGGGATAGATTTCAAATAGCTCTGATATAGCAGAAACCACTAAATTATGAAATTGCTAAATTGGGAATTGTACTTCAACCCAGAACAAAAAATGTGCTTTGACGGACACTAAATATCTTGCCCAGCAACAACAGTACAGCGGTGGGTAACGAGAGATTTAGAGGGAATTAAATTTGAGGCCTAGTATTTAGGCGCTGGGTCACCGGTATGGATTTAGTGACAGAATTAGACTTGGAAATACACAGTAGCGGGTGTGTGTGAAGTTACTCTGAATGACCCTATGTGCACCTTCAATATTATATACCCTTTTTGGGATAGATTTCAAATAGCTCTGATATAGCAGGAACCACTAAATTATGAAATTGCTAAATTGGGAATTGTATTTCAACCCAGAACAAGAAATGTGCTTGAACGGACACTAAATAACTCGCCCAGCTACAGCACTAGGGACAGATTTAGCTGGATATAAATTTGAGGCCTAGTATTTAGGCGCTGGGTGACCGGTATGGATTTAGTGACAGAATTAGACTGGGATATGGCCTAAAAAATGAACAGACTATTGCTGGTTAAATGCACTTGGTGTGACAGCTTCACCCTGATGTAGGCTTTAGCCAAAAAACAACCACACCATTGAGGGTTAAATGCACTTGGTGACAGGCGCAGCTTGCCCCTGATTTTGTATATGGCCAAAAAATGAACAGACTATTGCTGGTTAAATGCACTTGGTGTGACAGCTTCACCCTGATGTAGGCTTTAGCCAAAAAACAACCACACCATTGAGGGTTAAATGCACTTGGTGACAGGCGCAGCTTGCCCCTGATTTTGTATATGGCCAAAAAATGAACAGACTATTGCTGGTTAAATGCACTTGGTGTGACAGCTTCACCCTGATGTAGGCTTTAGCCAAAAAACAACCACACCATTGAGGGTTAAATGCACTTGGTGACAGGCGCAGCTTGCCCCTGATTTTGTATATGGCCAAAAAATGAACAGACTATTGCTGGTTAAATGCACTTGGTGTCACAGCTTCACCCTGATGTAGGCTTTAGCCAAAAAACAACCACACCATTGAGGGTTAAATGCACTTGGTCGCAGCTTGTGCTGGCGCACCACAAGACACAAAATGGCCGCCGATCACCCCAGAAAAATGAGACTGACAAACGGTCTGTGCAGCCTAAAAACAGTGAGCAATTGAGGATCAGCAGCTCAATGATCCACAGCTGCAGATCGATCAGTTAATCAAGTCCTTTGGAGGAGTTAATCTGCCTAATCTCGCCCTACTGTCGCAGCCGCAACCTCTCCCTACGCTAATCAGAGCAGAGTGACGGGCGGCGCTATGTGACTCCAGCTTAAATAGAGGCTGGGTCACATGGTGCTCTGGCCAATCACAGCCATGCCAATAGTAGGCATGGCTGTGATGGCCTCTTGGGGCAAGTAGTATGACGCTTGTTGATTGGCTGCTTTGCAGCCTTTCAAAAAGCGCCAAGAAAGCGTCACAAAAGCGCGAAGAAAGCGACGAACACCGAACCCGAACCCGGACTTTTACGAAAATGTCCGGGTTCGGGTCCGTGTCACGGACACCCCAAAATTCGGTACGAACCCGAACTATACAGTTCGAGTTCGCTCATCCCTATGTGAGACCATCAATTAGAAAATTAAAGCTGAAGCGGAACTGGACCATGCAACATGACAATGACCCAAAACATACTAGTAAATCAACCAAAGATTGGCTGAAAAAGAAGAAATGGAGAGTCCTGGAATGGCCAAGTCAAAGTCCAGATTTGAATCCCATTGAGATGCTGTGGGGTGACTTGAAAAGGGCTGTACGTGCAAGAAACCCCTCAAACATCTCACAGCTGAAAAAGTTCTGCATTGAGGAGTGGGGTAAAATTCTCAGACCGATGTCGAAGACTGGTAGATGGCTACAAGAACCGTCTCACTGCAGTTATTTCAGCCAAAGGAGGTAACACTCGCTATTAGGGGCAAGGGTGTCCTATCTTTTTCCTCAGTTAGAATAGGCATTTTTGTAGAATGACATTTACAGAAGATCTTGAAATGACTTTTCTTCAGTTTTCTTTGTTTAGTTGGATTACTTTAATCTCTCTGTATTGTTGAAACGGAGATGAAATAACCTTTTATTAAAAATGTTACAAAAAACCACATGCTTTCAAAGGGTGTCCTAATTTTTTCACATGACTGTAGATAGAGTAAGCATACACAGTACAGAGGCAAAAGACAAGTTCTTAAGGCAAAACTTCAGTGTTTATTCACAATTGAGGCAAATGCACAAAGCAATGCATTACTTTGCAGTCTTGGTTTTTACTTCACACACAATGGAAAGTACATCTTGGTGTTACTTCACACAAATTGCAAAGTTCATATAAGACAAGTCATCTTGATATCAGTTCTGCCTCCAGCAGTCCACGGCAGGCTTTAGGGGGCCTGCTTCCTCGGCCCATGGGTCTCGGCCCTCCAACCTGGCACCAAGCCTCAGATCCCAACACGGAGATCCTGCTGCTGAGTCCAGCTGCCTATTTAAGGACAGCCAAGAACTGCCAAAAACTCGGACCGGCAATTAAAATCCAGTCCAGTATTTGACCCCACCTGGCTGCAAATCAGCCCAGCATCACACACTGGGAGGGAAATACCTGTTTTCCCAGACCATTCCCCTCACTGTGTCACAGGACCATAAAGGATTTGAGTGATTGTAAACATGTCCTGATCATGTCCTCCAGAACTTAGGAGATAGGCACTATTGTGAGTATAAAATTATCAGGACAGGTTTTCAACCTCTAAATGTAAACAGAAGTGTTTTTATTTATCGGCAGTAAGCAGAATTCTAAAAAAATCAAAATAAGCAAAACAAAAATGACATTGCATATTTGATTCCAATTTTTAGTTTACATAGAATAAGTGTTAATTGTCATTTAAAAAAAATCCCTGCAGGCTGGGCTAGATTTTGTGATTTTGTAGCTCAATTTTTCTAATTTGTACTATCAAGATACAGATGCAGTCCACACAAGTTGGATCTGGACAAATACAGCTCAAGAAACATCTTCATGTGTCCCTAGTCTGTGTAGATATCTGACCAAACTCCTGTAACACTATTGAGATAAACTGGAACCGAATCATTATAATCCAACATGAATAACAGATCTAACAGCCATATTTTCTAGTGGAAAACTTTCCAAGAACAGTTGATGTTTTAACTGGTGAAGAGGACGAATAAAAGGGTTTGTCTCACCACAACACAAAGCCATATGCCCTATAAGCACATATAAATGTCATTGAGGTAGGACCTATAAAAGCGGCTCCTGGCATGTCTGACAGTCATTCATTGGAATACATGATGTGTATCACTACGTTTTGTCAGCAGCGAGGAGATGCCCAGCCAGACCAGCTTGCCCTGGTGATAACAGCTGATTGCTGGGCGTTAGAGAAGATGGCTCCTTAGTTTTGAACTAGGTGCTCTGTGAGAGCACTCCTTATTAATACTTCTGGATTTGTACATATACAAATATCATATATGAATATATAATATTTCCCCATATAGTGTGCCTAATGCAGAATCCATAAAAATACAAATTACCAGTCATAAATGATAATACATGCTGTTGCATTGTTAATGCAAATAATGAAATTCACAAAAATCAGGGGAAGTTACAGTCTATTTTAATGTTTTAATTTTGTCTTATCGCTAGTATTCACAACAAAATGAACATGGATTTCTTCTACAGCAGTCTTTGCTATTGCAGTATAATGAGAAGACATTCCAATCAATGTCTTTGAAGTAGGACATAATTTGTCTTATGGAGTACTAACATATCACAGAACTTTAATGTAGTTAAATCTCTCTAGAATCAATCATCCCCTGTCTGTGTTGTTAATGTATCATTTGCTCAACTAATATTTTCTAAATTAGTCCATGAAATAAAGTTATGAGGCTCAACATGGTGACGTGCTAAACATAATTGTTTTCTTTAAGATTAGCAATTAGAGCAGCCTCAATTAAAGGCAGAGAATCCATGTGTCATACATCACCCTCTCAAGCATGGCACTGTGCACAGATTCTGCTTGGGGTGTTTAATAATTGACAGTCATGGTAGGGTCATATAATTGAAGACGTTTCTCTTGGATAAATGATCAATATATGAGCAGTGTGGCCCATATAACTTGCTGTGTCTGGTACTGCCCCTTAAAAAGGTTGATCCAATCTTGGACTTCTATGGCATGTCCAATACGTGCGGGTCCAACCTCTGCCTATCTCAACATGGCCCAATGTGAACATAGAGAGTGCCGCTAAACATGGCAGGCATCCTCTTCATTCACTGTTATGTGATAAAAAAAAACGAGTGCTCTTGTGCGGGTTGCTCTCCATTTATGTCTCAGAGATGGGGCCAGAACTTATCAGACATTAATAGCATATCATTTCGGTATGCCATAAATGCCCAGATGGGAATACTCCTTTAGCCCTATTAAGTTAAACAGTATTCTGCAATAACAGATGGATATGCATAACCTCAGAATACCAATCATAAATAGTTATGTCTATGTTTTGGGTTGTAGATTCATGTGGGCTAGTAGACTCCATACTACTATTAGCCCTCATGTACATGGCCATGTTTTGCGGTCCGCAAATCACAGATCTGTAAAGCATGGATCCCGGCAGTGTGCATGCCACCATCTTCTTTTTCACTTCAATAGAAATGTCCTATCCTTGTACACAAAACGGACAAAAATAGGACATGTTCTATCTTTTTTTGTAGGGACGCGGAACGGAAGTGCAGATGTGGACAGCACATGGTGCGGATATGATGTAGACGAGACATATGGTCATGGCTATGAGCCCTTAATCTGAGAAGTCCTTTCATTGTTGCAACATTAAGTAATATTCGTAAATTCTATGGTGTGGTGGTCTATAGTCTCTGCTTGGATAATCTCTACTTTTAGAGGAGTCCCTTACCTATAAATTGACCACAAAGTGTCCCTCTGATGGGATGACCAGCAATCGGCTGTAATATATGCAGAAACCTTCCAGTAAGTGTTCAATTTCCCTGCAGTGCCACCACAGGTGAAATAAAGCATTACCTAGTGCTCTTCCAAAACAATGCGTCAGTCTAATGTATGTTCCTCAAGGTAAGACATGTTCATTGTAGCCAATGTATTGTGCAAGCAAATATAATGTTGTGCTGAGAAGAACAAAGAGGGCCTTTCATTTTACACTTTCGATCATCACATAAGTATTCTTGATCTTCTCAGATTAGATTTTCCTTGAGTCCTCTTCTGACACATATACCTTGATAAGCAGATGTGACTTTACAGATTAAGTAATTCCTAGACACAAAGAACCACAGTAACTTTGTTCCAGTATATGAGGAGAAGGTGACTGTTCTAATTTTAAAATCAATAAAATATGCCTTTGTGTATCTGTCTGAAAGATTAATGTAATGTCATCTTGATATCATAAAAATCTCAAGAGAAAAACCAGCTTCATATACTTCCAACAAATAAATCTTCCATCTATCTGATATATTTTATTCCTCAGTTGGACTGATGTGGTGATTTTGCTTAAAAATCAATTAAAAGGCTGTCAACCACATGCTACAAGATGGTAGTTTATTATTTTTCATTTTGATCGTTTTAAGTATTTTAAAAGGAGTGTCATCAGAACATGACCTATTGTTTAAATCACATTTTTATGTAAACATTTTTTTAAGTTTTTGGTGCTCTTTCTTAAAGAAGCACTCCAGGATTTTTTTCTTTACCTACATACAGTAGTGCAGGATAAGCAATTATTGAAGAATAAGAGGCTCTTGTGTATTTATTTGATGTGCAGTTTGTAGGTGGTCAGCCATTTTGATTCCTCTCCCCCTCAGACATGGTTTTCCTAATGAATCCTACATTTCCTATCATGTCTGGCTAATCAGAGACAGTCCTAAGGGCAGCCATGACAGATCAGTAATAGAACGGTTGTCCCCTCACACTGTAGAGTCTCCATGTTTTCCTACGTCATGCAGCTTCAGCCTGCCTCCCCACTCTGCCCTGTCATCTCTCACTACTACAGTATGTAATGATGTCTCAGCTCTCCTTCTCCACTTCCCTGACCAATGACATTTTCACAGATCACTGGTTGCTGATAAGCAGATGTTTATAATAACTGCTTGTCTACACTAACTGTATAGAACAGAGGTGGGGCAGGTTTATATTTGCAATGTGCATAAAGGTACCAGCGTACATTTGTCCCATTCTGTGTAATAAAATAATGATTAGTTATCAAAATCACTTAAATAGGAATGAGCTGCTGTGAAATGTAATATGAGGCACCGATTCAAACATGGTTGAACATGTGGCAACCAATGAAGGGGAGCTTGAGCTCACGCCCATTATATACTATATATATTGCAAATAATACAAAAACTGTTGGGGTTATTTATCAAACTGGTGTAAAGTAGAATTGGCTTAGTTGGCCACAGCAACCAATCAGATTCCTCCTTTCATTTTCCAAAGGAACTGTCGAAAATGAAAGGTGGATTCTGATTGGTTGCTATAGGCAACTAAGCTAGTTCTACTTTACACAAGTTTGATAAATGCAGGAATATTCCAAAGATGCGGCGTACACGATAGTTCCGGTCTTTGGAACGCACGGATCTTAGGTGTGAAAAATCTATTTAGTAGGTCATGTGATTGTATACTTATAACGGGATCTTATTTTTTTAACAAATTGCCTGAGAGCTATGTTAGAGTCCTTGGTGCCAAACTGGATACACAGATAATGGTGTCGAAAACTGTCCACCCAAAAAATGCTGTCATACTATACACACTGTGCACACACATAATGCAGTCATATGCAGTTATCACAAAAAACTCACCATATACTTCAGCTTCAGGATTTTTATCAAAGGCTTTTACAATCACCAACGGCACCAGACAAGGGTGCCCATTATCGCCCCTTATCTTCACCATGGTCATGGAGCCGTTGGCGGAAATGATTCATACATGTAGGGACATCTCACGCATCTCGGGCTCTACACTGATAATGTTAACACTAAGATCGGACCCCTAAGATCATTAGAGGCAGCTTCCAAAATTATAACTCAATATTCCTCACTTTCTTACTGCAAGCTTAATGTTAATAAAACCAACGTGCTACCTATTAATGTTCCGAACACACTGAAAAGCAGTATATGTAGCCGCTTTCAATATAACTGGGCTGAGAAATCATTGGCTTACCTGAGAATGGAACTAACTCTTTCTATCTCTAAGTTGGTTTCCTCCAATTTTAAAAACCTAAGATCAGAATTACAGAAAGATTATGCCAAGTATTCTAAGGTCATCAACACACAAACCGCCTCAGCAGCATATAGAAACACAGGGAAGTATGAATCAGAAAAATCCAGAACACCTTACCAAAAATATTAAATATACCTTTTAATAGTCTCTTAAAAACATAAGCTCAGATCAAGCTCAGACCCCATGGGTCAAGACACAACATGTATAGAAAATGAAATACTAGTTATCTCAGATCAGCATATAGTTTAGGCAGTCTTCCAGGGTTACTCATGGTTTGTTGAAATAGTCCAGTGTCCCTGGTTTTAAGGTAGCGGGGTGCTTTTGTTCAGAGGGATGTGGTGAGGAATAACGTGATGATAATATCACTGATACATCCTTCAGGGCAACGCAGCACGGGAGTATACGATAAGAACAATTGATAGAACCTATTTCTCCCTATGCGTCCCTTCCTAAACCTCAACCCAGGGACACCCCTTGATGGTAGGGGTTCCCTGTCCTCGTACCTAATCTATATGCCCTTGTTGAACCCTACCTTAATAAGAAAAGGGAGTTAAAAGTAACAGAATGCTGAGTATCCCACTAAAGGACAACCAAAGAAAACATGAAAAAACTGTTTCCCGACGCTGCGTTTCCCCAGTCGATGAATATAACGACCGGTTCGTCAGGGGATAAATTATACTTAGCTTTCAGTCTCACAATGGAGACTATCACTCGGTGCCCCTCAATCAGGAGCCTCTGGGAGACTTGAGCCCGGATGCAGGCTTTTGGGATGTCAGGTGTCTCAGCTCTGGTTTCAAACTGGCGCCTTAAATAATCTCCTCCCACTCCCCCACCCACACCTAGTCCCACCCCCCTCCACCACATAAGACTATCTCTGTCATTTCCCTCCAATATTATGAAGATACATGGTTTCTATAACAAACATATACCTTCTCTGTGCCTATTTGTTCCTAATCACGTACGATACATAGAAAGAGAAGAAAGGACACTGCTCTGGAACGCATATGCGCTCCACAGAGCGGACATTAGGTCATCAAGAATCGCCTCGGAGCCGGATGCCGCGTCACCTCATCCCATGTGACGCCGCTCTGGAACGCAGATGCGTTCCACAGAGCGAAGGTAACATCATTGCCGAGCGCCTCGGAGACCGGAAGCTACGTCACATCCGTGCGTTCCAAAGACCGGAACTATCGTGTACGCTGCATCTTTGGAATATTCCTGCATTCCATCAATCGGACCATATTGTTAGGAATAAATCGAAGCGCATGAACAATAAACAAAGCTGTATTCTAAGGTACAGCTATCCTGGATTGCAAAAATAAACAGTAACATTTTTTATCCTGCCCAAAATTCTATATAAATTTCACTGCATTCCCCTTAAGATGCTGAAACATTTAATCGAGCAACTGCAAGTGGATATGTTGTGCTTTATATGGATGCGAGTCGTTGATGCAAAAACATTTTCTTCATCAATTTTTTTTGTTGCGCAAAAGTAGTAACAAAAAACAAATAATGTATTTGGTATTGCTGTAATGCTAGTGACCCAGAGAATACATTTATTATGTCATTTATGCTGAAAAATGAATACAGCTAAATTAATAATATAAAAACTCAGTGGCAGTATTGATGTTTTTCCCATCTCCCTCCCAGAAATACATAATAAGTTATATAAAGAATAACAATAATGGAGAGGCACACAGTTTTATAGGGGACACAGTGGCCTATATTTACTTATATTACTGCACATAGATTTTTGTGTAAATTGCACCAAAACATGAGGCCATTTTGTGCATCAAGTTTAGAGTATGTATATATATGCCTTATCTCACCACAGAGAACAACTTTACAGAATATGGGTGTTCCTGAGAATGTGAATATGGCCTAATATGTGCCATTTTGCCCCCAAATTGCACCACAATATCAATGTAAAACTCTGTTTCCAACTAACTCAACCGGTAGTTGGTATAAAATTCGACAAAAGTGTCTAGCCATTCACCAAATGTATCACCCAGCATGAGTGTCACGATGGGGAGTGGGGGAAACCCCCCACCGTGCAGTGTAAGAAGGATAATTGTAGCAACTAGGCCAGGACGCCGGGATCAGGGAGCAGGTCACCTCCTATTTCATCCCTAATCCTCTCCCTAACTCCTAATCGTATGAGCGGACCCTGATGGTGGGACGGGTCATACCCTGGATACCTAATATCCTGAGTCGCCCTGGAAATCCCTCACTTAGGAGCAGGGGAGAGACAACCTGTTCATCCACAACACGGAGGAACAGGAGTCTCTAAAGGCCTAGAAGCAGGGAAAGGGAAACACATGCAGCTTAAGAAGATGGCAGGTAAGCAAAACCAATAACACACTTACCTGCCACAGACACTAACTGGAACCAGTGCACAAGTGCTGCTGTCCACACCAACATTAAAGGACACCGCACACACCACAAACCACACAGGAACCCAGGACACCATAGCTGCAATAACATGAGACAGGGGAATGTCTAGAAAACATGCTGGACACCAAACACCACCAGACATGTAACACCAATCAAGACATACCAACTCCCTGAACATAACCCACTCCATACAAATAGGGACAGGAAGGGAAGGAGACACCGGGATAACATTTATGACCACAAGGGTGTCCCTCACTGGACAGATGGAACACCCTGGACTGGAGCAGAGATCCAGCACCAACAACAGCTGAAGTACAACTGACCCCAGCCAGGAAACCACAGAAGATAAGCCAAGCGACCATTCCCAGTCAGGGAGTTAACCCTTACAGCACCAGACAGAGGTAGGCTACCACTTAAAGGGTAAGTGCACACACAAGCATACCAAACACGTAACCACCAGCAACAGCATGTGTGGCAACCATGTCACGGCAATCACCCAGAAGGCCGAGACACTGCCACCGCATGCTCTCACAGCAACACGTTGCCACTGGCAACCGCAAGTGTGGAAACAGTGTCACAGCATACACCATAGGCCATGACACTGAGGCACTGTGATAAACGTGATGCATATTTACACAGGCTAATTTAAAACCATCTATAAGATTAGTAAATCTCTTTAAAGTGTGCATGCAGCTGTTATAAATCATCCACCTGGCTCTACAGAAGGTCATGACCGTGACTGGTGGCGAGTTCTCCTCTGTATGGCCTAAGAAGCCAGGCATCAGAAAAGTCTTTCTATAAATGAAGTCTAGAGCTGACTGACTGAGCCCTGTCACACATCTACCCAGGGATGGATTGGCCATAGACCCTACAGGGAAATTTCCCGGTAGGCCGATGCCCAGACAGCCACCTAAACCCTCCTCTTGGCCAAAAGCCAGGTACATAAAGATCTTATGCTCTCAGCATTAATTAGTATTTTGTGCTGCACTGTGGTATCTGGTTCTGCTGATGTAGTATTTTGTGTTCTACTATGGTATTTGGGGCCACTTTAAGGCTTTAAGTTCCGCATCTGCCACTTATTCTCCCAGTGAAAAAAGAGCTGTGCTTGAGTCCTGAGTTTTTCAGCTGCATTTTTATGATTTTCATGTATGGGTCTATGATATAATATGGAGATGTTCTCATGGCGGCACCATACGGTACTCTGCATGACGACATATGCTTATAGTCAGTGCACCTTGCTCATACATTATGCTGTATTCCTGTTCAATAAAATAAAATATATTATATAGAAAAATATACAACACGTAGAAACAAAAAATCCGCAGGCAGCACCGCTCGGAACTTTCTCCACTGAGACTGTGTCTTCCGATACCTTGTGTAACACAGTGTACGTGGTGCTCTACCCCAAAGAATGTACAGCTTCAACAATTGATTGTAGACATAGAATAAACAGGCACACTCACCACTGAAATCATCAATCTTTTTTATTCATCATTATAGATGGAGATAAAAACAGGGCTGGGGCGGACTCGCTTCTCACAGAACGCTAAGTAGCGGCGTCAGTTTCACGCACACCTGCGCTTCTTCCGGCTACTGACATCATGGCGCTGAATCTGTGCCCTTTTTAAGCATCATCACTTGCAATTAACATATCAACATATGACATTAAAACCAAAACGCAATAAGTATTTCACCCTACACGCAGCACTACTAAGCACATGAATACATACACAACATAGCTGGTCTTGCAGGTAATGAACTGAGTTACCCTGTGATCAACCCCTCCAAGCGTGAAAAAACTTTTTCTGTTGATTCTGACTGTAGAAAGAGCAGTCACCACACCTGTAGTTTCCTACCGGTTTTCTACTAGTTAACCAATTAGTTGCCTTGTTCTCAACCACATGACTACTAACTAGTGCAGGGATGGCCAACCTGAGGCTCTCTAGATGTTGCAAAACTACAACTCCCATCATGCCCAGACAGTCTACAGCTATCAGCCTACAGCAGGGCATGGTGAGAGTTGTAGTTTTACAACAGCTGGAGGGCCACAGGTTGGCCATGCCTGAACTAGTGTATCTTTCAGTGTGTGACATCTCTTAAAGGCTACCAACTGTCTTTTTGCTGCAAAATCTTTCAAGCTAGGTTCATTCCTGAGTATGTCAATTTTGAGGGTGAGTCCCTGGAGTTTCTTGATGTTAGTATTAGCAATGGTGATCTTATCACAAAAGATTTTCGTAAGCCTACTGCGACAAGTCATGTGCCGATGTGGAGCTTTTTACATAGGCAAAACTATAAGACCTATGTTTGAGAGGTTTAGGGAACATTTGAACTTAGGACTTAATGAGAGGAACGATTTATTTAATATCTTAGTAGTGGTGTGTGTAGGGTGAAATATTTACTGTGTTTTGGTTTTAAAGTGAATTGTAGCGTCATATGTTGATATGTTAATTGCAGGTGATGACGCTTAAAAAGGGCACAGATTCAGTGCCATGATGTCAGTAGCCGGAAGAAGCGCAGGTGCGCTAAACGGCCGCCGCTACTGTGAGAAGCGAGTCCGCCCCAGCCTTGTTTTTATCTCCATCTATAATGATGAATAAAGAAGATTGATGATTTCAGTGGTCAGTGCCGCCTGTCTATTCTATGTCTACAATCAATTATATAGAAATATATTTTATAATGTAACTAATCTTTACTGTGGGGGTCAAGCCATTTTGAAGACTAAAGACACATTAGAACTGCATGAACTTCCATGAAAACTACATTATATGCCATAAAAGCATTTAAAGGACTGTGAACAAACCAGAGCAGTACTGAATAGGCCGAAACAAAACACATTAGAGAAGCCATTGTACTGAGGCGTCTGTTGAAAATGCAGCTTAGCCTAAAAGACACTTTAGGCTTTTTCATTCCAATCTCTTTTGAAAGAATATCTATCTAGTCATGGTATTAAAAAGACGCTGTGACTTTACTTCTTTTCAGCTGGAAACAAGCATAATTCTGCTGTGAAGAGATTATAAATCAAGTGATTACTATTATCAGTGGCGAAAATACATGTGTAAAGTTTTATAAAACTACATGCCCTGATATGATAATAACAGTAATACTGTATAGTTATATGATGACCCAGTTCTAATCAGATCTAATAGAATTCCATTCTTCTCTACCAGTTTGTTCCAGATGGGGATCACAATCTAATGGGGTCATTTATCAAACTGGTGTAACGTAGAACTGAATTAGTTACCCATAGCAACCAATTTGGTTTGATCTTTCATTTTCCAAAGGATAAGTCCAAAATGAAAGGTGTAATATGATTGGTTGCTATGGGCAACTAAGCCAGTTCTACTTTACACCAGTTTGATAAATCTCCCCCTAAGTCTCTTCTTGGAGACTTGGAGGAAATCAGAGTGCCCATAGGAAAGCCAGCAAACAAGGGGAGAACATACAAACTCCATGAAGGTGTTGCTCATGGATTTTAGCCCGGACATCAGAGCCACATTATAACATTTGCAAACCACTGGGTTCACTGAAATTGTGTTAATAGCGTTTCTAGTTCACACTGTATAATATCGTGTTGCAGTGTTTTATGTGCACATTTTTTTTTGTCTATTGGAAAACTACACTCATTGACAAAAAGGTTAAGCACCAAGAAAGTGTTGTTAGAATTGAATGGAACATTGTACGTGTGAATGTAATCAAATATGTAAATAATTACAATTAGGCTTGAGCGAATCAAGCTTCAGATCATAGATCCGAAGTCGATTGGTTAAAAAAACTTGTAAAAAATTATATGGGCTTTCTGTAGCAAAACTTCCTCTTGTCATAGTTGCATGAGACATCAGTGAAAGACTTCAGTATTCCTATCTGCATATTAAAAAACAGTTTAAAATAGGAATCTGAAGTCGTCTTTGGTACTGGCTGGTACCTCAGTACCAAAGCCGAATTCGGATACCTATTTTAAAATGATTTTAAGTACAAAGTACACCGTTGGCTGAGACAAAGTATTGGTACACAGAGCCCGTACATTTTAAAACTTTATGGAAACAGCATTACAAAGTCTTTATTTTTAACAATCAATTTCAGATCTATGAGCCAAAGCTCAATTCGCTCAGGCCTACTTACACTATAAAGGATACTTATTTATCGAGGAAAACTGTACAATTGAGAGGAGGCTCTAGTACCCTGTTTGGCTGCCTCAAGGCTGGATACAAGATGAGATGTGGTTGGGCAAGGAGGCATATAGGTTCAATATGGTATCCTGAGGAACACTTGCCCACAGATGTTGCAGCTGCAAGTTGGAAGCCTTGCCATGAGACTTATCATGTGTGGTTGCAGGATGTCCTGCAAGTATCGCTGAGCTGTCAGTGTCCATTATATCACTACTAGAGGTGACCAATAATGTTGATCGAGCATCAAAGTGCTTGTGTGTTCTATCGAGCTCCCGAGCACAATGGAAGTCAATGGGAGAACACCAGGCACGCCCTGCTCTGAAGAGGGGAGGGTGTCGGGACTCTAGTTTGGCTTAAGAGTCCCTGCTCCGACTCCATATATAGCTATACCCATATATGGAATCAGTGCTTGGGGACACCCCAGTGTATTTAAATCTAATTTCTGAAAAGTTTCGGGCACTATTTAAACTCTCAATGTTGCACATTAGAGGCAAGGACCTTATCCACTCAGCTATAAAGCAGTGTAGGTTAACATGTAGTTCTATAGTGTAGTGATTAACGTCTGTGCCTCTAATGTACAAGGTTGGGAGTTTGAATCCTGACTGAAACATTTCAAATATATACATATAAAAGTTCTTAGCCATAATATATTTACATATATTATTATATATTTAGAATACATAATATATTATAATATATGTAAATATATTATGGCTAAAAACATCAGTAGTAGTTTCCCACATGTTATGCATTCATATATATCAGAAGTATGAAATATATATATATATATATATATATATATATATATTTTAGTAATTTCACATTAATTTTGTGCCATACATTTTTTACAATTGCAAAAAAATATATAAAACATATAAATTTTATCTCTATTTCTGAAATGTTTCAAACTCCCAACCTTGTCCATTAGAAGCAAGGACCTTATCCACTCAGCTATAAAGCTGAACTGTAAACTGTGTCAGAAAAACCTCATAGTAGTTTCTGAAGTAGTGAAAATTCCTATTCAGCAGAAGACTTATTTTATTTTTCTGTACTGGTTACAACGTAGCAGTATAGTATAGAGGTTAAAGTCCTTTCCTCTACTGTACAAGGTTGGGAGTTTGAAGCCTGGCAAAAACATTTCAGAAAAAAGATAACATTTATATATTTAATATTTTTTTTTGTAATGTATGTATGGCACACAATAAACGTGTAATTACTAAAAATTAATAAATATATATATATATTTATTTATATATATATATAATCATACTTCTGATATATATGAATGCATAATATTTGGGAAACGACTACTACTGATGCTTTTAGCCATAATATATTTACATATATTATAATATATATATTATATATTATGGCTCAAAACTTGTAAATATAAATGTTTCTGTTGGGATTAACCACTACACTCTAAAGCTACATGTTAACCTGCACAGAAATATACAATAAGTCTTCTGCTGAATAGGAATAGTCACTACATCAGAAACTACTATGAGGTTTTTTTTTGACACAGTTTAGCATTTGGCTTTATATCTGAGTGGATAAGGTCATTGCCTGTAATGTACAAGGGGTTGGGAGTTCAAATCCTGGCAGGATCTTTTCAGAAATAGATGCTAAATTACATTTAAATACACAGGCTAAAGCTGAACTAGTGCTCAGCCGAGCATGCACAATGAACACTAGTGACCAACTGTCTTATCTGATGGATCCCCAGATTATCACACTAAAGCCTCATTCACACAACCATTTTTTGCGTACCGTATACGGAACCATTAATTTCAATGGATTCGCAAAAAAAACTGAAGGTCTTCTGTTTCCGTATTTCTCTTCCGTTCAAAGATAGAACATGTCCTATTATTGTCCCCATAACAGGATAGTTCTGTTTTATCAGGGGCCAGCTGTTCCATTTCACAAAAAACGGAATGCCCACGGATGTCATCCATATTTTTAGCGGTTCCATTTTTTGCGGACCGCAAAATACTAAAAAAGCCATACGGTCGTGTGCAAGAGGCCTAACAGTTGGGCAGTGTTTGCTCTACAGCAAGGGCAGGATTGAAGCACTCACAAAGCCACCATTCTCAAACCCAACCAAATAGAACCTGGATAATTTGGTAATGATGATATGGTTTTAGTGTGTAGCAGTCTTGGTTTCTCATTCACGATACCACTGCAAAAGAAGGCGACAGTGATTGGTTGTCAATGGCAGAACATGTAATGGGCACTGTGACACCAAATTTCCTTTTGCTCAGCACCTGGAAATAGGCTGAACAGAGACATGGGTGTGTAATGAAGGTGCCACCTGTGTCTGGATTTTGTACAAAGAAATTGTGGGAGCTGCATGAGCTTGCCAGTGGATCAATCAATCAATACTCTCTACTGGTGGTCTGTCTGGAGTCTGATCTCTGTGTGTGCCCTCACATAACCACTGCTCCCAATACCTCCTAACAGCTAGGTCAGAACAACCTAGATGGTGGGCAGTTTATCAAAATGACCATCCTGCTTCTCTCAGTCCACAGATGCAGCTCCTCTTAAAGTCTGTCAACTGGGCAGAATGTCTTTGTCTTCATCACAGAGGCATGTCTAGCAGTCTACAAACTCAAAAGTAGTCTCTGAGAGCTATCTCATAGGGCAGAGCCATCTTCTGGCAATAAATATATATATATATATATATACATATATATATATATATATACATACACACACATATATAGAGTGCTCCCTTCAATCACTTTATGTACACAACCATAAAGAACCTTAATGTGAAATCCATATTTTTTTCAGATTTAGCCTTTTTTTTTTTTTGCTTTTGTGAATTTTGTTAGTTATGCGGCATAGGCGTGACATTTCGGCCTACAAGGCCTTTTTCAAACTAAAGCACAAACAGAAAAATACATACAGTGAATATCAGTATCACCCATCATGACAGAAATTGTGTTATACAGCTCAGTAGGGAGCAGGAATTGTCACTTAGATCGGTAGAATGGACTGCGGAGATCAATGGATTTCTATACTATACAATATATACACATAAACCAATAAGTAATAATAATGTAACACGACTAAAAGTCATTCCAAATATAAAATGTAATTCCATGAGGACCGAGGTCCATGTTGACACGAGGGTACATAATCTTCCGATAAGAAAGACGTAGATAGTGCTGTACTGCAGGAAGTGCTGTACACCCTTGGTTAAGGTAGCCTGGTGAAGCAACCGACAGTAAGACTATAGAATAGCTGAGGTGGGGCATAAATAACTAGCATGGAATTTTTGGTTAGTATGGAGACACTTAGGGTATAGAATAATGGCCTACCTGGTGCAGCTCTGTAGGAAAGTAAGGAGGCGCTGTATGAAAGCGATGGCTAATTATGTAAAATGTGCAAACACACGACAGGAGGATGCCATGTTGTGCTGGTAAGACTGGCGTCTTATACAGCGTGTGCTCTTATCTAGGGACCTCAAGTGCGCATGCGCCGGGTACTTTTTTTTATTTTTATGAATGTATTATTTTTGCTTTTTTCATTAACAGTCATATACAAACATCTCTCCATTTACAAAGATTATCTTTTAGTGTCAATAGCAATAACAAAAAAGGAGATCTGCCCATACATTGCATTTATTAGAATACAGACTTTAAATGAATATCCATCTCTCCCTAGTCCCCTCTGGGTTTTAGCCCCACTGCCTCCGGAGCCTAGCGGAGTCGGCGGGGAAACTCGCCGAGCTTTACAACATTATGATATAACCAAGTAAATGTTAAACATCATATGTTGCGTGGGAACGAAGCCGGCCCGGGTCATCCAGTTATGTCCAGTTTGCCCATGACCTTCCCATCGTGCTAGCTGTTTTTAGTTAGAAATGTGATTTTTTTCGTAGATCTTAGTCTTATCCATCAAGTTTTTCCATTCTACAATAGTAGGGGGGGGGGGGGGGGGTCAAAAGAGCCCCATGTTCTTTCATTTCTAACTCTGGCTAATAACATGCCTTTCAGCCAGGCTATAAACTCAAGTCTATTAGGGTTATCAGCTCCCAGAGTTCCCAATATCGCAAACTCAATTCCCATTTCAGGTCTCTTACCCAGTTTGCTAGCTAATAAGTCATAGATGTCTAGCCAGTACTGCTGTGTTTTTGGGCAGCTCCGAAGCATATGCTTTAAATTGGCCTGCCCAGATTGGCATTTTGGGCACAAAGATTCCGTTTTCCCATACATCCTTGCAATTTGTTGTGGAGCATAGTACAGCCGGTGTACTATTTTAAATTGTATAAGTCTAAAATTGGCAGAGGTAGTTACCCAGTTTATGTTTTTATATACCCTCACCCAGTTAATGCTAGTGTCATTACCAATCTCTAATTCCCACTTCTTTTCACTTTTAAACTGTGTCATGTTAACTAATCCATCTTTAATTTGTTTATAATTCTGAGATATGGAAGTTTTTATATCTTTCTGGTGAAAACAGTAGTCCGTGAAGCTATAATCTGCTAAATTTAGGAAGTGCCTATTCTTGATACTTGTGAATGCGTGCTGTAATTGTGTGTAACTAAACAATTTTTTTTTATCTGATTGAGAGTCGGGGAGAATTTCTTTTGGGGACCTAATATTCCCAGACTCAGCTATCTGCGAAACTAACACTATTCCCCGTTTTTGCCAATATGTGCTATCTTCTATTTTCAAAAATTCCTTTAGGTTAAAGTTGTGCCAAAGTGGGGTGAAACTTAAACCCTGTGAGATCCCTAGTACTTTTTATAATATAACTTTATGTACACAACCATAAAGAACCTTGATGTTTCATAGGTACAAATCTGCTGACAAATGCCCTTTATCACAGCTTTCCCTTTTTTAACCATTTAAGAGGACTGTAACAAGTAAACTTTTGATTGCTTCTATAATACATCTGGAAAGGTTGTGCGGTACAATGCATTATACAGTCAGTGCTATACTGACAGTCGCCCATCAGGGTGTGCTATAAAGATGCAGCCTGATAGGAAACACTGGAGCAGGGATGGCCAACCTGCAGCTCTCCAGCTCCCACCATCCTCTGCTGTAGGCTGATAGCTGTAGACAGTGTGGGCATGCTGGGAGTTGTAGTTTTGCAACAGCTGGAGAGTCTCAGGTTGGCCATCCTGCACTGGAGACTTCATTTGCTCCAGGCTGCTGTGCACATAAGCATCCCATGATCTTATTTGTGGGGTGCCATAGGGAAACAGAGGGAGTCTGCTCCCTCTGTAACCACTTAGATGGTACAGTTGCTATTGACTGTGGCATCTAAGGGATTAAATCTCCCAGATCGCCACTTTTGGAGCCAGAGTCGGGCTATGATGTCAGAGACCGAAGACCTGGGCAGTGCTTAGACTGGGCCATCGTTAAATGGCAGTGGTCCGGCCTAAGGCCCCTTAGTGACCATTGTTTAAAGGCATATTGATCATCACTAAGGGGTTAAACTTGGAGAGACCTTGTTCTTCATAATTGGTCAATGGAGGCAGACCATGCAGTTGCTATGGGGGCCATGGGACAGGGATGCCCAGGCCTGAATTGCCCTGTCTGCCACTACACTACAATGGCCAGAATTGGCACAAGATTTATCTGCCCCTGAGGAAGCTGCACGCGAGACTTGCATCAGGGTTTTGAACCATTCTGGTCAGTATTACTCATTACAATTAGTACTCCTTTTTATTCTTTACATGTTAATTATAGCACTTGGCACTTTAGACTGGTTTACAATGTTCATGTGATACTCCACTTGGAGTTTCTCTTATCCGCTATATGGTGTGATTTCACACTATTCATATACAAGTGTGATAGATGTTAATATGGTTATCACTGACTTAAGAGTCTGGATATCTGATATGTGACTTATCATATGGTTCTTTTTCTTTCCTGTGTATATATGCCGCTGCTACTTTTTATCCATGTGTCTTTCTAAAATGTATTAAATAAAATATTTGTTTGATTCATTAAATGTTGTGTATTGTGAATTGGTGTGGTGTACAAGATTCATCTGGCCAATAAATGGAGAGATGCTCTCTCGGCTCATTGGCCCACCAAGTCTTCTGACATTTCTGTCCCACCCCACCAGAGTTGTGGATTGACATTTTGCTTTTGGTGCTACAGCAAGCCACATATTCTGTCTGCTTAGAAATCTGCTGCATAAAAGTCTGCAGGAGAGATACTGTAAGCATACAGGGGAGGACAACACAGTGAATGACTCACTGTATACAGTCACTCTCAGTTTTGTCAATTTTATTTATTTAAATGTTTTTATCTTGTGTACTTAGTGTCTGGTGGATAAGAAGCTTTACAGGGTCTATGGGCCTAGACCTTGAGGAAAGAATAGGCCGGGGACATTTTTGGAGGAGGGAATTCAGACTTTTGCTGTGGTGCCAAATGATTTTCATGTATACCCCTGGTGGAGTTGCACTTTAAATTAGAAAAACAAAACCAATGAGTAAAATTGGCACAGGGTTGTGCAGTTAAAGCCTATTAGTTCTATTAAAATGTTTCACTTTTTATTGTTCCTATTCTTGCTTTATCGGTTTCTGTTACTTTTCTAACAAAAGTAATTTATTTATGACCTTTTTAGAAGATAAATTGCAACTATAGCAAAAATAGTACGATAAATATTCAATTCATGATGCCTGTATAATTTAGTATTAATGGGATTTACTGATCTTTAGAGTAGTGATCCAAAACTGTAAGAGGCTGAATTTTAAATAGAGGTTTCCTCGTCAAAGCATGAGAATACTGCAAATTCTGTATAATAGTGCACTGTACATACACCGTAAAGTAGCTGACTATTCTTTTTTATGCTTGAGATCTGATAATTTCATTAAAACTCAAAAGGTTTTATATTTTAGGTTTAGGTTTATAAGGTTTATTTTGAGCATATCAAACCTAGATCATATACATCATTTTACTTGCAGTCACAAATAATATTGCAATAAATTGCATTACATCACTCCCTGATGTTTGTTAGGACAATATTAAAGGAATAGTTTTGTTAGGTTTACATTATGTGGTTGTTCTGCCACCCTCACACGTTGACAGGAGAATGAGTTGACAGGCAGCTAAACTCTTTCCTAACAATGCACTGAGGTGGACGCTGGGGGTCCTTTACAGCTTTTATTGAAAGGATCAGTGTAAAACTACAAGAAAATAACAATGCATATTTCAATATGTTTGTATATTACATATGCTTTTTGCTATGTTATGTCATTTATACTGTGATATGTATATATTTGCCTTATAGTAAGGCTTCTTTCACACTAGCGTTAGGCTTGTCCAGCAGGCTGTTCTGGCAGAGGAACAGCCTGCTGGATTTGTACTAACACTTGCACTATAATGTGGATGGGCAGGAGAGGCGGATGGAAAAATACCACAGCACGCTATTGTGTAGTGAATGGGGCGAGGCCGGACTTCAGGCAGCACAAATCTGCAAGCATTATGGATCGGGCAGGCAGTTCCTCTGCTGGAACAGCCTGCAGGACAAGCCTAACGCTAGTGTGAAAGAAGTCTTACTATGAGGCAAATACAGGTCCTTCTCAAAAAATTAGCATATTGTGATAAAGTTCATTATTTTCTGTAATGTACTGATAAACATTAGACTTTCATATATTTTAGATTCATTACACACCAACTGAAGTAGTTCAAGCCTTTTATTGTTTTAATATTGATGATTTTGGCATACAGCTCATGAAAACCCAAATTTCCTATCTCAAAAAATTAGCATATTTCATCCGACCAATAAAAGAAAAGTGTTTTTATTACAAAAAAAGTCAACCTTCAAATAATTATGTTCAGTTATGCACTCAATACTTGGTCAGGAATCCTTTTGCAGAAATGACTGCTTCAATGCGGCGTGGCATGGAGGCAATCAGCCTGTGGCACTGCTGAGGTGTTATGGAGGCCCAGGATGCTTCGATAGCGGCCTTAAGCTCATCCAGAGTGTTGGGTCTTGCGTCTCTCAACTTTCTCTTCCCAATATCCCACAGATTCTCTATGGGGTTCAGGTCAGGAGAGTTGGCAGGCCAATTGAGCACAGTAATACCATGGTCAGTAAACCATTTACCAGTGGTTTTGGCACTGTGAGCAGGTGCCAGGTCGTGCTGAAAAATGAAATCTTCATCTCCATAAAGCTTTTCAGCAGATGGAAGCATGAAGTGCTCCAAAATCTCCTGATAGCTAGCTGCATTGACCCTGCCCTTGATAAAACACAGTGGACCAACACCAGCAGCTGACATGGCACCCCAGACCATCACTGACTGTGGGTACTTGACACTGGACTTCAGGCATTTTGGCATTTCCCTCTCCCCAGTCTTCCTCCAGACTCTGGCACCTTGATTTCCGAATGACATGCAAAATTTGCTTTCATCCAAAAAAAGTACTTTGGACCACTGAGCAACAGTCCAGTGCTGCTTCTCTGTAGCCCAGGTCAGGCGCTTCTGCCGCTGTTTCTGGGGAATGCGGCACCTGTAGCCCATTTCCTGCACACGCCTGTACACGGTGGCTCTGGATGTTTCTACTCCAGACTCAGTCCACTGCTTCCGCAGGTCCCCCAAGGTCTGGAATCGGTCCTTCTCCACAATCTTCCTCAGGGTCCGGTCGCCTCTTCTCGTTGTGCAGCGTTTTCTGCCACACTTTTTCCTTCCCACAGACTTCCCACTGAGGTGCCTTGATACAGCACTCTGGGAACAGCCTATTCGTTCAGAAATTTCTTTCTGTGTCTTACCCTCTTGCTTGAGGGTGTCAATGATGGCCTTCTGGACAGCAGTCAGGTCGGCAGTCTTACCCATGATTGTGGTTTTGAGTAATGAACCAGGCTGGGAGTTTTTAATAGCCTCAGGAATCTTTTGCAGGTGTTAATTAGAGTTAATTAGTTGATTCAGATGATTAGGTTAATAGCTCGTTTAGAGAACCTTTTCATGATATGCTAATTTTTTGAGATAGGAATTTTGGGTTTTCATGAGCTGTATGCCAAAATCATCAATATTAAAACAATAAAAGGCTTGAACTACTTCAGTTGGTGTGCAATGAATCTAAAATATATATAAGTCTAATGTTTATCAGTACATTACAGAAAATAATGAACTTTATCACAATATGCTAATTTTTTGAGAAGGACCTGTATATACATATCAGAGTATAAATGATATAGCATAGTAAAGAGCATATGTAATATACAAAAATATTGAAATACATATGGTGATGAATAACGTATAGGCCATGTGTGGCAGATACGGGCAAAATGGCTGACTAACCATGAGGAACGCTAACCACATAGTATTAACATGGGAACAGCTAAAGGCAAAGCAAATGCAGAGATAACCTTGTGTGGGATGAAGAGAAAGGTAAGTAGGACTCACTGACTGTGTTATGGTTGAGGTTAGGATGTAGCTTAATAGTGGAGAGAGAGACAACATGTCTGGCTTTCATGAAGACAAGATGGCTACTGCTAAAAGAAGGGGCAAGACCCAAGAAGCAGGGGCAGATGGAAAACTAAGGTGGCTGGAAAGGCAAAACATGACAGTGTTCATTTGTGTTATCAATATACTGTAGTTCTTATGATTATATTGCTATCTTAAATTTTTCTAATTTGGATTTGTTTGGATGCAGGAACTGGGCCCTGATCCCTATTATAACATCAGCACTGACTTTTGGACCTAAAGGTACACTATACACAGTGATAAAACAATACAGAATAACTATATTGAAATAGCACAATCGATGCTTTCAAGTAGGAAAGGACACTTTTAGTCCTTATTCCCACGTCAGTGATTACCACTAGTGAGCCAAACCCAGGAGAGGCGGCTACACAAAAATAAGGCATAAGAGAAAGATCTACTCCTGTTCTGTGTTTAGGACCCACATCTAGTTTTGGCTCGCAATCACTGATGGAAATCACTGACCGAACACTTATTGTGCGAATAAGCCCTTATTCAAGATTTTAGGTCCACGCAATTAAATAACATATTTAGCATAAGTCATTTATTTCCTGTTATATAGCATCACCTCTACTGTAGCAATGTGCATACGACACCTTTAACATCAGTGACTTTTTGTTTAAGGGTACTTTCACAATAGCGTTAGAACAATCCGGCAGGCATCCAGATCTGGAAATCCATATGCAAACCGATATCTTTTTTTTCTGGATCCAGATCTGTTAGACTTATTCATTGAAATACCAGATCCATCTTTCCAGTATCATCCGGAATAACGGATCCGGTATGTAATTTTTTCAAAGCTAGAAAGAACTGTGCATGCCAGACCGCAAAATCGGATCCGGCGATGCGGCAATTTCTGGAACACTTGGTACTGGATACGGCATTAATACATTAATACAGTGCGGTAGTGTTCCTGGATTGTGGCCGGAAAAAAAATTAACGCAACAGCTGCGGTATTTTGTCCATTCTAATACTGTACAAGGGACATAACGGAAGACATCTTGATGCATACTGAACGGATTGTTTTCCTTTCAGAATGCATTGGGAGTCTTGGGACAAAACGGAAGCGTTTTTTTTCTCGGTATTGAGACCCTTTACCGGATTTCAATACTGGAAAAGAATAACGCTAATGTGAAAGTACCCAAATTTTTTAATCGTAGCCCATACCCTATTATCAAGTTCATGGGTGTTAAGGATCAGTCAGTATGAACCCACTGTGCCAACTAGCTGTTTGGTGTACAGCTAACCCTAAAGGGCATTATTCTGGTGCTTCCACAGTAGTCACCCTTTAACCCTTATACAGGGATCTGTACTTTACTGTGGATTAGCAACCAGACCTCTACCTCCTGGGATAGTCCCAGTGAAGTTCGCAACTGAGCCACTCGGGTCAGGGACTCTGGTGCAAGCACCAGGAGCTCTGCATATGGAAAACTGCAGAAACAGTATCAACGGGCACCAAGGCTTGAATGTTAGTTTTTATAGATGCTGGCAGTGCACAGTTAATGTAGGTACAGGAAAGACTTGCGGGCGGGGTGGTACACACAAGGCAGACAAGCTGGGAACTTTACTGGAGCACAGACGGAGAAAACAGACTGGGTTAACTTAAACACAAAATGAACTTGGCAGCAGCATGGAGAGGATTCCGGTGACCAGGATGACATGGTGAGTGGCATAGCATTCATGACCGCAGAGAACAGCAGGAGTGTGGTGGGCATGGACTGCAGTCCTAAGGCCCCTTTCACACGGGCGAGTTTTCCGCGCGGGTGCAATGCGTGAGGTGAATGCATTGCACCCGCACTGAATCCGGATCCATTCATTTCTATGGGGCTCTGCACATGGGTGGAGATTTTCACGCATCACTTGTGCGTTGCGTGAAAATCACAGCATGCTCTATATTGTGCATTTTCACGTAACGCAGGCCCCATAGAAATGAATAGGGTTGCGTGAAAATCGCAAGCATCCGCAAGCAAGTGCAGATGCGGTGCGATTTTCACGCACGATTGCTAGGTGACGATCGTGATGGAGAGCCGATCATTATTATGTTTCCCTATAACATGGTTATAAGGGAAAATAATAGCATTCTGAATACAGTATGCATAGTACAATAGGGCTGGAGGGGTTAAAAAAAATAAAAAATATTTTAACTCACCTTAATCCACTTGTTCGCGCAGCCGGCATCTCTTCTGTCTTCTTTCTTCAGAACCTGGGTAAAGGACCTATGGTGACGTCACTGCGCTCATCACATGATTCATCACCATGGTGATGGATCATGTGAATGACCATGTGATGAGCTTAGTGACGTCACCACAGGTCCTTTTCCTCACAGATGAAGACAGAAGAGATGCCGGCTGCGCGAACAAGTGGATTAAGGTGAGTTAAAATATATATATATTTTTTTAACCCCTCCAGCCCTATTTTCCTTAGCATTCTGTATTCAGAATGCTATTATTTTCCCTTATAACCATGTTATAAGGGAAAATAATAACATCTACACAACCTTGAACCCAAAACTGAACTTCTGTGAAGAAGTTCGGGTCTGGGTACCACAGTCGGTTTTTTATCACTCGCATGCAAAACGCCTTGCACCTGCGCGATAGAAACTGAGCAACAGAACGCAATCGCAGTCAAAACTGACTGCAATTGCATACCTACTCGCGCGGATTTGCCGCAACGCATCCAGACCTTATCCGGACACGCTCGTGTGAAAGAGGCCTAACTGTTGGGAGTTTGAGAAATATATTTTTTACAGATATAATGAAAACAGATTTAAAAGGTGGTAGATTAAAATAGTGAAGTATTAGGCCTCTTTTACACGAAGGATACAGATTGACTCCAAATGCTTTCAGGGTACCTTCAGTGAAACTCGCATTATTTTGTAAGCAAGTTCAATCAATTTTGTCTGTGATTGCGTTCAGTTGTTCCTTTTTTTTTATGTGCTGGTGCAATGTGTTTTGATGCATTTTTCATGCGCATGATAAAAAATGGAATGTTTGTAAACAACATCTCTTAGAAGCCGTCAATGGAAAACGCATTGCCTCTAGGTTACATCCGGATTGCAATGTGTTTTTCACTGAAGACCCATTCACATTTTTCATGGGGCCGGCTGCATGAAAAACGCAGAATATAGAACATGCTGCTTGTTGAAAACTCGCTCGTGTGAAAGGGGCCTTAGACTCTGTCTACATTTGTACATAGAGCCTCGGATGGCCTTTCTGGTAATTCTGACAGTCTGCAGCCCTATACTTGCCATGATAAATACCAGCATTACTGACATAGCCCCATTATAAATGGAACCAATGACACCAGTGTGTACATACAAAATGCAAGAGAAAAGGCTCAGGTATACAGTACAAAATGAGCATCAATATTTGATTACATTGCACTTCTAGGGAAATACAGTATATCCATGGTTATTTATCAACACTAGGTTGTAATTTATCTCCTGTACAGATCCCGGCTATGAGACAACACATAATGAACACACTTATTCAGAGCCACATAGATCAAACAGATAGCTAGGATTTCAGGGAATACACCAATGCAACCACTACTGGGGGTGGGGGTAGAGCTGCTGTGCAGATAAATATATAATGGTTATTAGATCCATAACTCTAACATGTTTGTAGAGACATTACAATTGTTTTCCCACATAATAATAACTGCATGTAAGTATAGGGGAATGGACAATACAAATAAACATGATCGGACTACAGAGAATTTGAAAACAGAATCATTTTATTATATAGTTCATCATATGTCATTAACACACAATTTCCATTTTAACAGTTTGAACCATGATTTTCTTTAATTTTTTTTTCTTTAATTTGCAATCAATGTAGCTGTACAAGGACTTGTTTTTGCAGGATTAGTTGTATTTTCCATGGAGTTATTATATGAAAGAATAGCTACCTAATACATTTTTATGTATTGTTTAGGGTCCATTCACACATCCGCAAAATGGGTTTGCATCCGTTCTGCAATTTTGCGGAACAGGTGCTGACCTATTAATTTTTAATGGGGCCGGAATGTGTCGTCCGCATCCGCATTTACGGTGTCCGCAAAACACATATGGACGTACCATTTTGGGGTACATATAAATTAACTTATTATTAAATTAACTTTTATTTTTGGAAATGGAGGTAATGGGAAAAAATCTGCATCTGCAAATTTTGTGTTACCTTTATTCTATAGACAGGTACAATTATGGCAATACCAACCGTCTATAGGTTTTTTATGTTTAATTACTTTTGCATAATACAAGCACATTTCATGTACAAAAAATACATTAATGTTACTGCATTCAAGCAGCCATAACCTTGTTATTTTTTTATTTACCTTCCTTCTATGCAGACATACGGGGGAGTCATATATATTTTTTTATTTTTTACTAAATCTATTGTGGTACATATGCATTATCGATTAACTTTAATTTCAGTCTGAATGCAGTAATGAAGGTATTAAGGGGCTGAAATCAAAGATGTCTTTCGTCCTAACCGATACAACAGAACCATATGATCACTGTGACACAGTTGGTATCATCAACCTGAGATCCTTGATGCACTGTTATAAGAAGGTGGTGGAAAGGGGTTAAAGGTGTTCTCTCATCTTATCGTTCCCTAATTAGGAACCACATAGCTTGGTGTGTTGCACTGTTTCCACACAGGTGGCTTGCATCAGATGCTGTATTAGTGTCACGGGCTTACCGGTGACAGTGAGTGGCAGGGGATCTGTGAGACTGGCAACACGTGGTTTGATCTGACAAGTTTTCCTTGTGGATCAATAGGTGTCTGTGTTGTTTCTGGTAATGGCCACACCCCTTGCCTCCAGGTTTTGCTTATGTGGTCATTTAACCTTCCTTAATTATAGTTTCTTCTACCACAATGCTGTGCGGTTTATAGCTTCTGTGCCCCTGGATTGTTTGTGTTTGTATCTCAGCTGAGTTCCTGGTGCTTCCATAGCTTCTTTGAAGTTAAGTCTTTCTTTTCCCTTTTGTATTTTGCTTGAAATAAGGAACAAAAAACTGCAGGTGGAGCTATAAAGATAGATTTCAGTGACTAACTCAGTGGCTATGCTACATTTTCATGGGACAACCCCTTTAAGGCACTATAGTACTGAGCCTACATGAACTCGATGTGCTGCCATACAGTCTTTTATACACAGCTGTCACAGGAACTGTGTACCTACAGTATGAGGTTATGCAGCATAAAACATGAAAGTGTCATATCCTTAATATTTAGGAGACACATTAAGGGATCTTAATTCCCTTGTATATTATATTCACTTTTAAACAATTACCTAGGGTTGTGCATGATTTTTGTCCATGAAGACGCAATTATGAAGACTAACTTCCTATAGCTTCTTTCATGAGTGGCCACCGTTTAAATTTTTTCCATAAATACATTTTCCATAAATTAAGTGAAGATATAGACATTTGTAATATATATTATTATATAAATATGTTTCACCACAGTTATGAGGCTCCTGCCCCTGCCTTTGTCACTGCTAAAGTATGTTCTCAGGTGGAAGATTAGATGGATTTCCAACTCCTCTGAGTGATAAGCTTACAGCTGCTGCAATTAGAAGCCTTTATGGAGGGAAGAGGGAGGAGGAGAAGGAAGCAGGTGCAAAGAGAGGGACAAACTTACACTACGACTGCTCGTTCCCAATAATCGCCCGATGATTGATGTAAAATACTTGCTCATTAGGTGAAATGGTCTTTCATGTAGCTCAGTAGATTGTGCTGTATAAACAGTTATTTGCTGCCCAGAAACAATCAGTATGAGGATGAGTGATGACAGTAGTAATTGTTTGTCCCCATACAGTTGAGGTGATCACAGCATTTAAAAGTGACTCTTTCCTCCACTGACAAGAAAGCAGTTATCTGGAAAGCACAGTCCCTTCCCGATAATTGCCTTCTCACGCAGTCTAAATGCATTGTACAGTACTAGAAAAGTGGATGAAATTTTAAGAATCTGCAGCATACAGTGACCTGTTTTATCAAGACAGAGGGTGAAATCCACAGCCCTTTCTGCAGTAAAATTCACATGTAATTCATGCGGTTTTTGCCATGGTCCTTGCTGTGGATTTGGCTCCTGATCTGTGGCAATTTCTGCAGCAGACTTTTCTGCTCTATTTTTTTACCCCATATGGACATACTCCGATTGCTACAAACCTGCACACACATTTTGATGGGTTTTTTTTTGTTTGTTTTTTTTACTAGTTATTTTTTTATTTTCCAAAAAATTAATGTACAACAATCTTCTATTTCAATATAACAGCGATAAAGTGAGAGTACAGTAATAGTTTCATCTAAACCTGTACTAAGTTTCCATTTTAATTATAAACCCCCCCTATCCCTCCCTCCGCTCCCCCCTTTTTCTTTCCGCGGGGCTGCCGTGTCTGCATCTTTAACATTGTTATTGTTTCCGATTGCCAGTGACCCCCCCTTCTCCTCCACAAAACCGCCGTACCCACATAGACTGTCATTATTTCCAGTTACCCCAGATCCGCAGCCAGGTTCCCTTTTTCCGTGCTGTTTGGGCTAGAGTGTGTTCATACTGCCTAACTCTGTTCATCCACTCCAACCACTCCTGAAAACTGGGGTATTTCATGGTACCCCAATGTTTCACAATTATTATTTTGGCTAGGGCAATGCCCCGAAACCACAGTATCTGCTCTGTTTTATTTTCGTCTGTCTCTGGGAGTGTACCCAAGATGGCATAATCAATGCATGCCTGGTATTTCATTGGGGAGTGGTCCTGCAGTTTCCGAAATATTTTTATCCAATATTCATTTATCCCTGGGCATTCCCACAACAGATGTTTATGATCTCCTCTGTCTTTGTTACATTTATAGCAGTTCTGTTTCCTATCTTTATAAATGGTATGCAGTAATGCTGGTGTATAATAGAGACGGTGTATAATTTTCAAAAGAATCCATGCATGAGCGGGTGAGACGGTCGATCTTTTAATGTTTCTGTACACAGTGTTCCAGATAATAGGTTCCCCTCTATGTAGGTCTCTTTCCCATTTAGCTTCACCCCTAAATGTGATCGTTTTTGTGTGTTCATATTTTAACTTAGCGTATATATGTGATATAGAAGTGTTAAATGTCATGTCTAGACAAAGATCTAAAAAAGTATTCCTTACTATCTTCAAATAATTCTTATTCTCCGTGTATTGTATAGCGTGACGTACTTGTTCGTATCGAAATTTATCAGTAAATCCTAATGTAATGTCTGGTAATATTTCATTTAAGGGCTTAATCAGTCCCTGATGAAAAAATTGTGCAATTAAATATATCCCATTTTATTCCCAATATTCAACGTGCCCTAGTTGCATAACTTGTGGTAAGTGTGTGTTCCCCCACAGTGGGGTGTACTGAACTGCTTCAGATACGCCCGCCATATCTCTAATTTGTTGCCAGATATACCCGAGCATTCTACAAAACGGATTTGTTATTGTTTTCTTCTTAAAAATACCAGTTTCAAGAATATGAAAAAGATCCGACCATGGTCTACAATGCTCCCCAAAAAGAAGACAGATGCATGTATTCCTCCGATTCCTCACACACCATCTCAGTTGGGCAGCTAAATAATATCCTTTTAAAAAAGGGATGGACATTCCACCCTCTTCTTTATACAGATACTGAATCTTAATTCTGACTCGTTTGCGGCCCCAAATCAGTTCATTAAAGAGGGTCTCTAACTTATTGAAAAACTTGTCTTCTATCGTGATTGGACTGGCGTTGAAAACATATAGTAACATTGGTAATAATGTCATTTTAATAAGCGCTATTCAGTTAATTTGTGACAGAGGGAGCTTTAGCCATGTTCTAATTTTTTCCCTAACTTTATCTATTATTGGGAGTATATTCAGTTTCAAATAGTGTTCCAGTTTGGTCCCTATCTGGATACCCAGGTACAATAGGGAGTCTGCTGGGGTCAATATACTAACCCGAAAATTGTGGCCCCGTGGAACCGGGCGTCTCAATGGAAGAAATTTAGATTTTTCCCAATTTATGTCGTATCCAGATAGTGATCCAAACTCATCCAGACTATCCATAACCCTAGGCAAGTTTATATACCCCTCCAGAAAGAGCAGCATATCGTCCGCATATAGACTGATTTTGTCAGCTTCCCCCTCGCACCCGAAGCCAGATATTTCCTCATCTGTTCTAATTTTGCATGCAATTGGCTCCAGGAATAGCGAGAAGAGCAAAGGGGAAAGGGGGCAGCCCTGGCGTGTTCCTCGGGTCAGGGGAAAAGGGGCAGAGTACTCACCATTAATTCGGACCCTCGATACCGGGTTTTGGTACAGAATGCGAACCCATCTGGAGAAATACTCGCCTATCCTCACCCGTGATAATACTTTCCAAAGGAAGGGCCACTCCACCCTGTCAAAGGCCTTAGCGGCATCAAGGGACAGGATGGAGCAGTCCCCCCCGTCCCCCGTCTGGATGTTCAAGAGCGCCCGCCTTATATTGTCCTGTATATTTCTTTTGGGAATAAACCCGGTTTGGTCTACATGGACAACTTTATGTATGACAGTTTTTAATCTGTTGGCTAACAATTTGGCAAGAATTTTATAATCTGTATTCAACAGAGAGATGGGGCGGTAGGAAGCAGCTAACAGCGGATCCTTCCCCTTTTTGGGGATCAATGTGATGGTGGCTTCCATCCATGAGGGGGGTAGGGAACCCATTGTCCAAGATTGATTTAGTACCTCCAACATTGGGGGAAAAATCGTTCCCTCATGTTGCCGATATACTTCGAATGGGAAACCGTCCACCCCTGGGGATGTATTGCCCTTGATGGAGTACAACGTGGTCTGTAGCTCGGTCAGTTGTATAGGTCTATTTAACCAGTCAATGTCTTGTTGGTCAAATTCAGGGATATCAATGTTATCCAGATATTGATCTATTTTTCCTCCCTGATTTTGGGACCCGGCTTGATATAATATAGAAAAATACCTAGTGAATTCCTTTAGGATGTCCTCAGGGTCTCGTAGGATGTTCCCTGCCTCTGTCCTAATTCCAGTGATATTGGAACCTCCCCTTTGATTTTTTACTATCATAGATAATAATCTGCTTGGCTTGCCGGACTCGCTAAAACTCCTCAACCCTGAAAAGAACATTTTATTTTGTGCTTTTTTGTATAAATTTTGTTTATATTCCTCCTGTGCCTTTTTAAGTTGGAGTTGTTTTTCTATGGTATTTACAGAGATAATCTCATTCATTATCTGGTTGAGCCTCCCTTCTATTTTTTTTTGGGTTTGGGCGAAAAGATTTTTCTGTTTCCTGATTTCATGTGAATATATACCCCGAAGGTATGCCTTAAGCGAGTCCCAAACCATATGGATATGTGTTGAATTAACATTATCCCTCCAAAAGAGTTTTATTTCTTCATTAATCTTATCTAGATCTCTTATTAATGTCATCCAGTGGGGGTTGAGTTTAAAAATTCTATTTTGGTTTGGTTTCTTAGGGCTGTCCAGTATTACCATGACCGGGCTATGGTCAGAGATGCCATGACATTCGTAATTCATTTTTTTAACCCTATTAATGAGCCCGGGGCTGGCGAGAGCCAGATCAACTCGAGACATGGACCTATATGTGTTACTAAAGCAAGAAAATACCTGCTTATTTCCGTAAAGAGATCGCCAGATATCGACCAGTGCCATCTCCGTACAGATTCTGGATAGCACTGTACTTGATCCCAGATTTGATTCATAATTAGTTATGGTGGAAATCCTATCTTTTTTAGTGTCCATCACCGAGTTGAAATCGCCCATCACTAGCACCGGGCACTCCTCTCGTGCTGCAATGTATTCCATCAATTTACATAGTACAGTAGTAGTAAAGGGGGGCGGGATGTATATAAATGCTATGATTATCCTTTGCCCCTGCCAATAGCAGTGCAAAAAGATGTACCGGCCCTCTTGATCAATTAGCTGTTCTATTGGGTCATAGTCTACCTGTCTATGAACATACACACTAATTCCCCTGGAGTATATAGAGTGGCAGGAGTGATATTCATGAGAGGCCCATCTCCTTCCGCCCAGTGTTGCTATTTTTTCACCTGTAAGGTGTGTTTCTAACAGGGCCACTATTGCTGGTAAATGTCTAGAAACTAAATCGAACACTGCGCACCTCTTAATTTTATCCGCAAAACCGCGGATATTCCATGTCAATATGCTAGACATTTTAAAGACTATGGCAACACTGAGCGGAAGGGCAGGGGAGCCACCAACGACATACCCTCAACACCACGACAGACCCCTGCGGAAAGAAATCCCCTCCCCCAACCCCCAAAACCCCAATCCCTCCCTCCTCCCCCACACCGTCGACCCCCCCAGCTTCTTCTCGATGCATCACCGGCTTATTATTTAATTCCCTTTGAGTCCATCCAGTCGGCTGCGTCATTTGGGTTAACAAAAAAAAGAACGGTCTCTTTATATACAACCCGTAGTTTCGCGGGGTACAGCATGGAGTATTTCACTTGCGCTTGTATCAGTCTCTTTTTCACATCTTTGTATTCCCTTCTTTTATCTTGCGTGACCTTCGAAAAGTCCGGGTATATCTCTATATTGGAGTCGCTATATTTCACCGTTTGTATCTCTCTTTTCCACCTAAGGATATAATCCCGCTCTCTCGAGGAGGTCATCTTAATTAATAATGGCCTTGGTGCTGACCCTGGTGGGGGTTTTCTGGTTGGGATGCGATGTGCTCTCTCCACTGTTAGTGTTACCGCTGCCTCTGCCGTTGTTACATTATCTGATAGCCATTTTTGGATAAAGCCCCTGGGGTCGTCTTTTTCCACTCCCTCCGGAAAGCCCACCATTTTGAGATTATCTCTCCGGGATCTGTCCTCCAGATCTGCCATTTTCCCCTTTAGTGCCTTATTGTCACTTTCTAATATTTCTATCCTTTTTTTAATCTGGGTGGATTCTTTTTGTAGCTCTGTAGTCAGGGTTACATACTCCTTAACACGTTGCCTCATTTTATTTAGGTCGTCTCGAATTACTGAGATATCGGTCTGCACTGCTGCCACCGTCGTTGTCAACGTGTTTAATGATTGATTGGTTGTTCTGACTGCCTCCAGTATGCCCGCTAATTTGCGATCGATATTATTCATCTGGTTATCTGCTTCAGATGGCTGACTTTCTCCCGCCCTGTTTACAGGGTTCCCATTCTCTTGATAATCCTCCGTTTGTAGTATTTGTTTCTGGTTACTCCTCGTCTTAGTTGGTGGGGGTGGTGATTTGAGATATTTATCTAACTGTGTCCTTACAGTGCCCCCTTTGGGAGATGATGTGCCAATAGATTTTCTATTGGGAATTTTGGGGGCCATTTTCCTTTTTTTTTTTTTTCCTATTTTTTTTTTTTTCCCTTCCCTCCCCTCTCTTGGCACAGTCTGCCTACGATCTTCAACGGTCCTCCAACAACTAAATGGATCTTGTATACTCGGGTATCCGGAGCTCAAAGAGATGACAGAGCGGTTTTCAGTATATAAATCATACAGTGCAGTACATAGTCCAGAAACAGTACAGAGATGACGTTAATATCTACTAATATAGCATCCAGGGTAAAGCCTCTTAACTTTATCGCAATCAAAGTAGCTTCACAAAGGCGTCCACTGCGATCTGTCAAGCGACTTAGAGTGAAAAAGGTGGAGAATTGACGGGGCAGCAGTATTAGTAGCGAATAGCTACCTTTTCATAGTCCGCCAACTCCCCCACTCCCCACAACTACCCAGCAGGCAGAGCAAACCCTGGTGGGCAAAGCAGCACACAGACGAACACTCTGCAAACGGCCGCACCAAGCTAGTGGCACAAAGACACTCAAAGTACCCAAAAACAGAGGGACAGGGATGACGACCACTCACTCACTCACTGTTCGATTTCACAGCACAAGGGGAACGTGTGGAGCCTGGAGCAGCGTGGAACAGGTAGGGACCCGGACGACAGCGTCAGGTATGGGGAGCGTGTAGAGCCTGGAGCAGCGTGGAACAGGTAAGGACCCGGACGACAGCATCAGGTATCAGCTCAATAAGCGAAGCCGCAGTGCCCTGTGCAGCCTAGGGCCGAGCCGGCGTGGCAGAGCGGTAAAGCACTTTAGTGCCCGGCGTCCGGAATCCAACAGAAGGAAGGTGAGCTTAGCGGTGTCTTAGCGGCGGCATCGAGGGTCAGAGCTGGAGCCGGCGTTGGGGGTAGGGCGGACCGCTGCACGTACGTTGCCTACGTCATGCTGCCGCGCCTCCTGCACATTTTGATGTTTAATTTTAACCTGTATAGATATTACATAGTAGGTGAACCTTTCATTCAAACAGGGATAATACCTTTAGCAAAATGAATGAAAATAGTTTATTTTACATTTTTGTATTGACATTTTTTTATTCACAGGTAATGTAAACCATACCAGATCTGCTAATTAATGGTCTTACCACTTTCTAATGACATTTATATTACCCACGTAAATTAATGTATAAAGCAAATAAAAGCATGCTGGCCCAAAGGGCAATTTCAGAGGTGCAGAAGGAGAGATTTGCCCTTCCCCACACACCCCTTAAAACATTTGGTTCAAGCTTTGGCTAAGGCTACTTTCACACTGCTGTTTGGTGCAGATCCATCATGGATCTCCACAGACGGATCCGCACCGATAATACAACCGCATGCTTCCGTTCAGAACGGATCTGGTTGTATTATCTGTAACATAGCCAAAACGCAAACGTCTTGAACACCATTGAAAGTCAATGGGGGACGGATCTGTTTTCTATTGTGCCATATTATGTCAGTGAAAACGGATCCGCCCCCATTTACTTACATTGTGTGTCAGGATGGATCCGTTTGGCTCAGTTTTGTCAGACGGACACCAAAATGCTGCAAGCAGCGTTTTGGTGTCCGTCTCTGAAGCGTAATGGAGGCGGAACGGAGGCAAACTGATGCATTCTGAGCGTATCCTGATCCATTCAGAATGCATTAGGGCAAAACTGCTCCATTTTGGACCGCTTGTGAGAGCCCTGAAACTGATCTCACAAACGGAAACCAAACCGCCAGTGTAAAAGTAGTCTAAGATGGGGGTCATCTCTAGTGAAATATATTCGAATTTGCGATATTTCGCGAATATTTTGAAAAATATTTGTCATATATTCGCTCATTCAAGATTATATTCTTGATTGTGAAAATCGGCAATGTTTTATTGGTGTAATGCATGCGAAATACCCGCGTGGGGTAGGCAACTTTTCTATTGGTTGCTACGGATGTTGCTAAGCTGTGACAAAGCCTTCTCATTGGCCCACAAGCTAGTTTCATTGGATAATAAGTGTAATGAAGAGGAAAACATGGGTCTTGGCATATTGAGGGATGCAAGATGTCAATAGTGTTGAGCGCGAATATTCGTATTACAAATTTTTATTGCGAATATCTCCACTTCTAGAATTCATGAATATTTAGAATATAGTGCTATATATTCGTAATGACAAATATTAGTTTTGTTTTGTTTTTTAGCACAGTACACATCAGGTGATCATCCCTCCCTTCTTCTAGCTTGTGGGCCAATGAGAAGACTTTGTCACAGCTTAGCAACATCACTAGCAACCAATAGAAAAGTTGCTTACCCCTTACTATACAAGAACCTCCCCAGCAGCTATTTTCTAAAGTTTATTGCAGTTATGAAAGAGACAGCAGTGTCATTGTGCTCTGTGCTTTGTTGTAATAAATTTGACAGTTACTATATATATATATATATATATATATAATTCAGATAGTTAGGGAGAGATAGTCAGTATAGGTTATATTGATCTATAGTGTAGATGATAGGTTCTGCTGTACATACATACATGCTACAGACATAGTGCTGTGATATCACAAATTGCACATATTGCGAAAAAATATACGCATCATTAATTGCCGAAAACTCGCAAGCGCAAATATATTGGAGCACTCTATCTGCATATAAAGTTATTCTAATGTTCTGCTTTGCAAACCTTTTTCTGAAGTCTCAGGAAACTTATGCCAGCTTGAAAATGTAGCATAAGTGACCCACGCCTGTATTTTGCATGCATTACGCGAATATTACAATGTTGATTTTCGCAATCAAGAATATATCCTCGAATTCGCAAATATATGATGAATATTTTACAAAATATTTGCAAAATATCGCAAATTCGAATATTGCCCCTGCCGCTCATCACTAGGTGTCAAGTCAAAGGAGTCTGAAATTGAAACCTAAACCTTTATGAAAGTTCAAGATGGAATTATGTACTGGAAAAAGTTAGGTAAGTTGGGCTACATAAAACTTAATTAGGGTACATGAGCCATTCAAGTATTTCATGCTATCAGAATGTTCTAAAAGACTGTGAAATAGGGTTAGATTTATCACCTAATTTTGGGAACAGAGGTGATAGTTTGCATAAGAAATGTATCTCGGGTCCGATTTGGGTTTGCCTCTGTTTTTGCTATTTCCTGCTGTATATATTCTAGTTATTTTTTCAAATTATATCCAAAAATAGATAAATGCCCAATAAGATGACTATGAAATGATTCTTTTGCTATGTCAACATTAAAGTAACATACATCTGTAAAATATATTTAAAATATGTACATATCTTAACAGTTTTGTAAACCAGTGCGATTTCTTAACACAAAATTTAATATGCATAACATACAATAGACAGCTGGTCTTCATCTTATCATTTAGACACTAGTATAATGACAAACAGCTAAGCTACTTGTAGCAACTTCTCCAAATTCCACTAAGAACGTTGTCTTCTATCCTATAAATAAAAGAACAAAATTGTGAATAGGTATATTAATAGCACAAATATAATCCAAAATATAAAGGCAGCTCAATGTGTTAATAAAAGCATGACTAGAGGTTCTATAAAGGAACTATGAAGCAAAAACAAACAGCCCTTAAAGGGAACCTGTCACCCCAATTTTGGACTATTATCTGCAGTAATGCACGAGTAGTACTGCAGATAAGGAGTCAAGATCATATTTTTTTTATTTGTATACAGCCCCCGGTTCATCCACTGTTAGCAATCAAAGCTGCACTGAAATACACAGTCTGTATTGCTGTTCTAACATGATGGAGAAAACTCGTGTGCACATGCACAGCAGTCCTAACAATGTATTTCAACGTAACTTTGAGTGTTGACAGCGGCGAACAGGAGGAGGTAGGAAAAAAAGTGATATGGAGTCCATATCTGCAGTACAACTATTTTATTACAGGAGATAACAGCCCAAAATCGGGGTGAGAGATACCCTTGAAAGAAAATCTGTCATCAGCATCCTACCTATCAAACTGTTTGTATAGATACATAGCTGGAGTCCACCTGATTAAAACACTGTTATTAGTGTTGGGAGTGCATGCTCGGCCGAACACCAGTTCGGTTCGAGCATTGCTATGCTTGGCACATCGCGGTGTTCAGACGAATATAGTGTAGTGGTTAAGATTCTTGGCTGTAATGTAGAAGGTTGCGACTTCGAATCCCAACAGAAACTTTTCAGAAATAAAGGCTAAATTAGATTTAAATACACTGGGGTGTCCCCAATAGTGTTGATCACAAATATTCAAATTTTTATTGTGAATATAGGTACTTTGAAAATTTGAGAATATTTAGAATATAGTGATATATATTCGTAATTTCAAATATTCAAATTTTTGTAATGCAAATTTTCGGAATTCAATTGCCGAGTAAAAACATGACTCATTGGCCCACAAGCAAGAAGCAGGGAGGAATCATGACTTTAAATGGGAAAAATGATGAATATTTTAAAAAAATAATATATAGCACTATATCGAATATATTTGTTTTTTCAAATATTCGTAATATTCTAAAACAAGAATATATAGCAATATAGCGAATATTCAAAAAAAAAAAAATATAGAGCAATTTAGCTAATATAGTGCTATAATCTTCTTTGTCTAATAATTGTAATTTTTTTCTCATCTGAAGTTCAGATTGGAAAAAAATTTCAACTATTGAAAAAAAAGATTATAGCAATATATTAGCTAAATTGCTCTATATTTGTATTTTTTTTGTTTTTTTCGAATATTCGCTATATTGCTATATATTCTTGTTTTAGAATATTACTAATAGTCTAAAAAACTAATATATTCATATTTAGAATATTCGTAATATTCTAAAATAAGAATATATAGCAAATATTCGAAAAAAACTAAACAAATATAGAGCAATTTAGCTAAAATAGTGCTATAATCTTTGTCTTCTGGAGTTCAGATTGGAAAAAAATTATATTAAAACTATTAAAAAAAAGATTATAGCACTATGATGCACTATAGCACTAAGATTATAGATTATAGCACTATGTTAGCTAAATTGCTCTACATTCTTTTTTTTTCGAATATTCGCTGTATTGCTATATATTCTTATTTTAGAATATTACGAATATTTGAAAAAACAAACATCTTCGATATAGTGCTATGAATCATTGGCCCACAAGCAAGAAGCAGGGAGGAATCATGTTTTTGCTCGCCAATTGAAAAATTTGCGATAAAAATTTGCATTATGAAAATTTGCATTCCGAAAATTCACATATTGCGCGATCATTACCTTGTCGATATTTCGAGTAAAAAATTGTAGAATATAATGAATATTCGAATTCCCGAATATTCGCCGAATATTCGACAAAATATTCGCAAAATATCGCAAATTCGAATATGACCCCTGCCACTCATCACTAGTCCCCAAGCACTGACTCCAGCTATATATGGAGTCCTAAGCCAAACTGGAGTCCTGACACCCTCCCCTCTTCAGAGCAGGGGGTGCCTGGTTTAATGCTCGGGTTCTCCCATTGACTTCCATTGTGCTCGGGTGCTCTGTTGAGCACCCGAGCATCGGGAAGTGTTCTACTCGAGCACACGAGCACTTTGGTGCTCGACCAACACTAGCTGTTTCTGGTAATACTTTTTTCTTAATATACAAATTAGGCCTTTGGTGCTGAGGGCATTGCTGATGCTTTTTAATCAGGTGAACCACAGCTACATGTACATACAAGGAGGTTGCTGGTGACAGATTCCTTTTAAGTGACAACAGTCAGTTATGAGCCAGAAAGAATGTTGGGCCCAAACTATCGCTGACAGTTGTAAACTTCCAGTGGAGGGTTACATTTTCTTAATTGATAAAATGGACCTATGTGGGTTATTTGACATGATAAAGCAATTCATTTTCTGATTAATATTTAAATGTATGTACATTTGTGTATGTGCGACTATTCTTTCTGACTTTAAAACTATATGTAGGTTCTGGGATGTTTTCGGCACCTTCATAAGCATAGATTGCCTTTGGTGAATCATATCCCAAGATGTCTTAAAATGCACAGTATAAATATTTTTGCATACAGTTGTTTTAACAATCACTTCAAGTATGTAAGACAGAGTGTATTTGTTACTTTTCTTGACCACGTAATGTCTTGTATGCTTATACTGCACCTTTTATAGCAATTTTTTTTTAATCACTTATGTCAACATATACAGGTCAAATGCATATGCCAAAGGACATTGCCTTGGCATATGTTTTGCTAATGAAAATCTATAAGCACCTCAGCAGTGATGGTCAGTTCGCAGTGTTCGCCAGCGAACACATGCGGGCTGCCATTTTGACTCACCTGTGCCGGGAGCCGGTTTGAAATCAAATGCAGTCACCGGGAGCAGGCAGTTCTGAGAACGGCTGCCGGGGGCCTTCATCGGGCTTTTCTCGGAACTGCCTGCTCCCGGTGACCGCATTTGATTTCAGACCGGCTCCCAGCACAGGCACAGGTAAGGGCTTACCTGTGCATCGCCGTACAGGTGGGTCAAGATGGCAGCCCGTATGTGTTCGTTGTCGAACACTGCGAACTGACCATCACTGCACCTCAGACAAATATGTTGGGGGCATTTTCAGGTGTATAAGCTGAAGCTAGACAACAAATGTGTTGTAAAACTAGCTTTAATCACATACATGGGTGTTAAAAATAATAATTCAAATAATACAGATGTAGCAGGGTTAACACAAACTCTTAACTCATCGTGTTATTTTGAAACAAAAGCCATTGAAAGGCAAATGAAGGTGTTTGCTTAATGCATTTAGTTTAAATAACATGTTTCAGAAAGCATGTGTTAACTCTACTACATCCATACTTAGCTATCCAACAGTCCAAAATGTAGTTCTCCCTAGCTGCTACTTAAAGGGGTTGTCTCACTTCAGCAAATAGTATTTCTCATGTAGAGAAAGTTGATCCAAGGTAGTTACTAATGTACTCTGTGCGGATTCGCTCTGGTAAACAGGATAAGCGGATGCAGTATAGAGGCACCAACCAGTAAACCAAAAGTTCAGTGTTTATTCACACGTTAGAAAGTTCACAGAACAAAAAAAACAAACACTTTCAAACAAAAAAGTCACTTTGCAGTATTGGTGTCAGTTCACACCATGTGGCCTGTTCTCCCAACAAGAGTCCATCAGCAGGCTTTAGTCGGCCTGTTTCCCCTCACATGGGTCTCAGCCCTCCACCCCGGCACAAGCCTCAGATCCGAATACAGAGAGCCCCTCTGCATGAACCCAGCTGCCTTTTAAAGGCAGCTAGGTGTTAACAAAAACCCGGACCAGCAGCTGCGATCCAGTCCGGGGTTTGACCTGACTGCTAATTAGTCCAGCAGCACACACTGGGAGGAAAATACCTGCTTCCACATACAATTCCCTTTACTGCTTCACAACTCTGATTGTCCATATTGCTTCCTTTGCTGGCTAGATTCATTTTTCCATCACATTATACACTGCTTGTTTCCATGGTTACGACCACCCTGCAATCAACCATGATGGCCGTGCTTGCACACTACAAAAAAAAGTGGTGGCTACTCCGGCAGCCCCAGCCACCAGAGAGACCTGCACTGCTACTGAATTACAGGGTGGTCGTAACCATGCAAACGAGCAGTGTATAATGTGATGGAAAAATGAATCCAGCCAGCAAAGGAGGCAATATGGATAATAACAATACATTAGTAAGTGGCTTGTATTAACTTTCTCTACATGATAAATGCCATTTGCTGAAGTGAGACAAACCCCTTTAAATTATGATATAATATATTTTAATAATTTTATACTATGCACCTGTCTAAACTAAAAAGAAATAAGAAATGTTTCTTTTTTGTATATTTTTATTACATTCAGCAAAATGTTTAAAACCCTTTCAGGACCAAGCCATTTTTTACCTTAAGGACCAGGCTATTTTTTGCAAATCTGACCAGTGTCAGTTTATGTGTGAATAACTTTAAAACACTTTTACTTATCCAGGCCGTTCTGAGATTGTTTTTTCGTCCCATATTGTACTTCATGACACTGGTAAAATTAAGTCAAAAAAAAAATTTTTTTTTGCACAAAAAATACCAAATTTACCCAAAATTTGGAAAAATTAGCAAATTTCAAAGTTTCAGTTTCTCTACTTCTGTAATACATAGTAATACCCCTAAAAATTGTGATGACTTTACATTCCCCATATGTCTACTTCATGTTTGGATCATTTTGGGAATTACATTTTATTTTTTGGGGACGTTACAAGGCTTAGAAGTTTAGAAGCATTTTTCGGAAAATTTCCAAAACCCAATTTTTAGGGACTACTACAGCTCTGAAGTCACTTTGTGAGGCTTACATAATTGAAACCACCCAAAAATGACCCCATTCTATAAACTACACCCCTCAAGGTATTCAAAACTGATTTTACAAACTTGGTTAACCCTTTAGGTGTTGCACAAGAGTTATTGGCAAATAGAGATAAAATTTGAGAATTTCATTTATTTGCCTAATTTTCCATTTTAACCCATTTTTTCCACTAACAAAGCAAGGGTTAACAGCCAAACAAGACTGTATCTTTATTGCCCTGACTCTACCGTTTACAGAAACACCCCATATGTGGCCGTAAACTACTGTACGGCCACACAGCGGGGCGTAGAGTGAAAGGTGCGCCGTATGGTTTTTGGAAGCCAGATTTTGCTGGACAGTTTTTTTGACACCATGTCCCATTTGAAGCCCCCTGATGCACCCCTAGAGTAGAAACTCTATAAAAGTGACCCCATCTAAGAAACTACACCCCTCAAGGTATTCAAAACTGATTTTACAAACTTCGTTAACCCTTTAGGTGTTGCACAAGAGTTATTGGCAAATAGAGATAAAATTTGAGAATTTCATTTTTTTGCCTAATTTTCCATTTTAACCCATTTTTTCCACTAACAAAGCAAGGGTTAACAGCCAAACAAGACTGCATCTTTATTGCCCTGACTCTGCCGTTTACAGAAACACCCCATATGTGGCCGTAAACTACTGTACAGCCACACAGCGGGGCGTAGAGTGAAAGGTGCGCCGTATGGTTTTTGGAAGCCAGATTTTGCTGGACAGTTTTTTTGACACCATGTCCCATTTGAAGCCCCCTGATGCACCCCTAGAGTAGAAACTACATAAAAGTGACCCTATCTAAGAAACTACACCCCTCAAGGTATTCAAAACTGATTTTACAAACGTTGTTAACCCTTTAGGTGTTCCACAAGAGTTATTGGCAAATAGAGATGAAATTTCAGAATTTCAATTTTTGGGCAAATTTTCCATTTTACTTTTTTTTTTCCAGTTACAAAGCAAAGTTTAACAGCCAAACAAAACTCATTATTTATGGCCCTGATTCTGTAGTTTACAGAAACACCCCATATGTGGTCGCAAACCGCTGTATGGGCACACGGCAGGGCGCAGAAGGAAAGGGATGCCATATGGTTTTTGGAAGGCAGATTTTGCTAGACAGTTTTTTTGGGCACTATGTCCCATTTGAAGCCCCCCTGATGCACCCCTAGGTTAGAAACTCCAAAAGAGTGACCCCATTTTGGAAACTATGGGATAAGGTGGCAGTTTTGTTGGTACTATTTTAGGGTATATATGATTTTTGGTTGCTCTATATTACACTTTTTGTGAGGCAAAGTAACAAAAAATAGAAATTCTGAAATTTCATCTCCATTTGCCACTAACTCTTGTGGAACACTTAAAGGGTTAACACAGTTTGTAAAATCAGTTTTGAATATCTTGAGGGGTGTAGTTTCCAAAATGGGGTCACTTTTTGGAGTTTCTACTCTAGGGGTGCATCAGGGGGCTTCAAATGGGACATGGTGTCAAAAATACCAGTCCAGCAAAAACTGCCTTCCAAAAACCATATGGCATTCCTTTCCTTCTGTGCCCTGCCGTGTGGCCATACAGCAGTTTACGACCACATATGGGGCATTTATATAAACTACAGAATCAGGCCAATAAATATTGAGTTTTATTTGGCTGTTAACCCTTGCTTTGTTACGGCAAAAAATTGATTAAAATGGAAAATTTCCCAAAAAATAGGTGTTTTGGCACTGTTTTTATTTTTTATTATTTGCAACGTTCATCTGACAGGTACGATTATGTGTTATTGTTATAGAGCAAGTTCCTACGGACGTGGCAATACCTAATATGTCTACCTTTTTTAATTTATCTAGGTTTTACACAATAAAATCATTTTTGAAACAAAAAAAATCATGTTTTAGTGTCTCTATAGTCTGAGAGCCATAGATTTTTCAGTTTTTAGTCGATTGTCTCAGGTTGGGTATCATTTTTGCGGGATGAGATGACGGTTAGATTGGTACTATTTTGGGGTGCATATGACTTTTTGATCGCTTGCTATTACACTTTTTGTGATGTAAGGGAACAAAAAAATGGCTTTTTTGACACCGTTTTTTTTTTTTTTTTTTTACAGTGTTCACCTGAGGGTCATGTGGTATTTTTATAGAGCAGGTTCTTACGGACGTGGCAATACCTAATATGTCTACCTTTTTTTAATTTATCTAGGTTTTACACAATAATATCATTTTTGAAACAAAAAAAAATCATGTTTTAGTGTCTCCATAGTCTGAGAGCCATAGTTTTTTCAGTTTTTAGGCGATTGTCTCATGTAGGGGCTCATTTTTTGCGGGATGAGGTGACGGTTGGATTGGCACTATTTTGGCGTACATGTGACTTTTTTGATCACTTTTATTATCTTTTTTGGGAAGTAAGGTGGGCAAAATTTCTATTTCCTCATAGTTTTTATTTTTTTATTTTTATGGCGTTCACCGTGCGGGGAAATTAACATGATTGTTTTATAGATCAGGTCGTTACGGACGCGGCGATACCTAATATGTGTAGCGTTTTTTATTTATTTTATTTTTATTCAGTGATAAATGTTTTTTTTTTATCTTTTACTTTTTTCACTTTTTTTAACATTTTTTTTGACCCAGACCCACTTGGTTCTTGAAGATCCAGTGGGTCTGATGTCTGTATAATACAGTACAGTACAATATACTATACAGTACTGCACTGTATTTTACTTACAGTTTGCCTGAACAGACCTATGCTTTCAGCATAGATCTGTTCAGTACCATGGAGAGCAGGATGCCTGAGAAGGCATCCTGTTGCCATGGGAACCTTCCCCGTCTGTCACAACTGCGCAGACGGGGAAGGGTGAGGACGGGGCTGGCGGGGGGCTCTCTCCCTCTCCCATCGGGGGCTGCAAAGGCACAGCAGCCCCCCGATCGGAGAGGGAGGGAGCTCTCTCTTACTGTTAACCTTTTCCATACAGCGGTCCGTACGGACCGCTGTATGGAAAGGGTTAAACGGCTGACATCGCATCAACGATGTCAGCCGTTTATACCAGGGTGCCAGCAATGTGCTGGCACCCTGGTATACCCACTGTACACCAACGATTATTGAAGGGGAGGCGGGCGGGGGATCGCGATCCCGCCTGCCGCACGGCCCGCCTCCCGCACGGCCCGCACCGCCCGCAACCCTCCCCCTGCACCACCCGCCCACATAATACTATTCAGGGGTGCAGGGGGGGGGTAAAAAAACGTGATTTTGGTAATTTTAAAGTTTCTGATCCCTGCGGTCAGGGACCGCAGGGATCAGAAACGGCATAAAGCGCTAAAAACAGCAGGTCTGAATTGACCTGCGGTTTGAAGCAATCGCCGATAGGGGGGGGTCACAGGATCCCCCTCGGCATTGACACTGGGTGCCTGGCTGTGTGTAACAGCCGGCACTCAGCGCTGTCACCATGTCTGCAGACATGGTGACAGTTTAATGCCATGACGAATATACTCGTCATGGAGCACTAACTAGCAGTGTTTTATGACGAGTATACACGTCATAGGTCGGGAAGGGGTTAATTTCAAGACTTCACAAAATGAAAGGTCGTATACCTGTCTAAAATATGGATGTATACGTCTACTTACCCTCCTGATAAGTAATAGTACAATGGAATACAAATTATTTTTGGCTGATGTCAACCAATTATTACATTTCACGTAAGCGTCTAGAAAAAGAGCTGAAAAGAAAAAAAAATATTCATAACTGTATATTTGCAAAGCAACATTTTGAATTCATATCCAAAGATGAGTGAAAAACAGATAAAGTAACAGTTCTACAATGTAATCATGAAGATATTTTTACATATACTACATAAAGATGATTTTTACATTACATTATTTCAGATAATGGAACATCTGCCGCTGTACAAACAGAAAACACTTCCTAGTAGCCACGTAAGTCAATGCCAAAAATAAAGGATGTGAAAATCTAATTCTGTACCTGCTACACATGAGACAAAAGAATGAATGAGGGCTGGCTGAATCAAATGGAAAAATGTTCATTGTTTTCACTTACGGTATTTTAATTTATGTGGTGTTAAAGTGCTATATTCATTTGGAGCACAACATGCTTCTTTTCCAAATTAAATATTATGCAAACTAAGAGAAAAGGAGTATTCATTACAGTTTTATTATTTGAGGAAAGACAAAAAATAAGAATTGTTTTCAACATTTGAATACACATTTACCAGATACATTATAAATATTTCCCTTAAAATGTAAAATTAATACAGTAAAGAATTACTCCAACTTTGAACAATATTTGTTTGAGGGTTATAATTAAAAAGTAAAATGATAAAATACTAGCTATATGCAGCCACCACTAGGGGTGGCTTATTGACAATGGATTTATACAGCTTCTCACGAATATACTAATGAATCTGTATGTACCAAGCTACCTCTAGTGGTGGGTGCATGCAGCTATTATTTTTCTTTTAATGAAAAGATCTGATTGCTAAATGACCAATGGTAGAATTACACTAAAACTATCGTAACTTTGATAGTTATATCCATAAAACATGTATAAAACTATAAAAACTCTTGTCCATATTGTCTTTTGCATCTGTAGTAATTCCATACAAGGAATGTTTTTTTTTTTTTTTTTTTTCCTCTTGATGTTGGGGCTAGGTCCTATTCTCGCACTACACAGGCCCCATCGGCCAGACTCTCAGTAGATTTGGCTTTCAGTACCATCTCTATGTGGACCCAACTATTCACTTCATCCCCTGACATCACCCCTGCTTTACTACAAAACACCAGTAATTGTCTGGCAGCTGTCTCTAACATCATGTCCTCGCTGTATCTAAAACGAAATCTCTCAGAAACTGAACTTCTTGTCTTTCCCCCATCTACTAACCCACCTAAACTTGATATCTCAATTTCAGTCTGCAGCACTAGCATAACTCCTGGGCAGCATGGCCACTGTCTTGGGGTCATGTCTGACTCAGATAATTTGTTTGTTCCCCATAGCCAATCACTTTCTTGCTTTTATCATCTGACACTCAAAAATATCTCCAGAATCCTCCCTTTTCTTACGGTGGAAATGGCTAAAACTCTTGTTGTTGTCTTGATTCATTCTCATCTTGACTACTTTAATTCATTACTAATTGATATCCCTCTCACTAATCCCCCCCCCCTCTTTTCAGTCTGTCCTAAATGCTGTTGTATCCAGACTTATCTATCCGTCCACCCATGATACTGATGCTTCTAGCCTGTGCCGGTCACTTCACTGGTTGCCTATTCACCACAGAATACAGTTCAAACTTCTCACTCTCACCCACAAAGTTCTCCACAGTACTGCACCTCCATACATCTCTTCCTTCAACCACCCTACTCATGCTCTGCATTCTGTTAATGAAGATTAAAATCCTCAATAATTCGTTTCTCTCACTCCCATCTTCAAAGCTTTTCTGGAGCTGCACCTGCTCTCTGAAATGCTCTGCCCCGGAATATCAGGTTAATTCACAACTTCCCTACCTTCAAACATGCCTTAAAAACACACCTTTTCGGGGCAGGCTTATCAAGCTTCCTAAACTGACTCTTCCCCTAGTAACCACCACCCCCCCTTCCCCAACTCGTATTCTTCAGACCTGAACTCGATCTTCTAACATCCCACAGACCTGAAGCAGATCGGCCTACACCACTGCATTCAGTACAAAAATGGCTTGACTACTACATATCACAATAAACTACGTTATGTGTCACCCCTACTTACTCATAGATTGTAAGCTCTTGTGATCAGGGCTTTCACTCCTAGTGTTTCAGTTGTATATTAGCCAGTTACATTGTGATGTCTTTTGTTTTGTACGTGAACTCTCTGAATGGTAAAGCTCTGCGGAATATGGTGGCACTATATAAATAATAATAATTATTATTGTATAGGATATAACTTATATATACAGTGTGCTCTTCTGTTTACACAAAGTGGAGTTGAAGTCACATGTAGCCATAAATGGTTTGGATACTCCCACATTAGTGATTAGGTCCCATCCAGTAATTATATTGTATAAGTGGAAGTGCCTCCTTATACCTTTTTTCTTCTTTCTTTAGGGGATATGGCCACTACTGCAATGTAGCATTGGTGCCTACACTTGCATAATGCTTACACATTTCCTGCTTATGTGGTTGCCAAGATCACAGGAGTCACACACATGTACCAACTGCCTTCATTGCCACCTCGCCCCAGCCTCTCAAGTTTCCGTAGTACAGCTCCTGGCCATGAGTAGTAGCCCAGAAGCTCCTCTACTGAGCTTGCACCGCTGGTAATGTAAATAATTTATTAGAAGCATTGAGAACATGTACACACAGGCAAGTAGAATGATCTTAGCACTGATCGCCTGTTCTGTCACTCTAATCAAACGTATACACCCTCAGGGGAGGAAGAAAAGCTGAAGAGGTGAAATGGGACAAGAAAAAATCTTCTATAATGTAATATACAGTAACTGTAGATCATTTCACATATCAGTGAGTTTCCCTCCAAACTATATATGTAGAAAATAATTAGATATTCCCTGAATTATAGTCTGTTCTAGATAAAGATTTTAAAAATCAGCCCTGGATTTATTGACACTACTCACACCAGTGTAAGTTCATTATATTTCTATGTGTAATTAGAAAGACCATCGGAACATTTCCTAAGTAAATTATCAAGCACTGATGTGCTGTCAATAAATTCTAGCTTTCACAACAGTATGAAAAAAATTCAATTTAGTTAAGTGCTTTTTCAGATTTATGTTAAAATAGTGAAATTAATTTGCAAACGTTCATCCAGAAGTAAAATAAATATATGGCCTAAAAGCAGAATTATGCAAATATTCAAAGCAAGCTGCAAGGAATCTTTACCGCAGAGCATGTTTGCATTAGACACAAGAGAGGCATTTTGCCAGCTGCAGCTTTTACAACTAGTGAAATCACATGGATATAGTCTACAGTACCTTACCTTGGTGTGGACAAATCAATCCCCCTATTGGTAAAGATACTAACTAACTAAAGATCTTAACAATGTTGTTCCTTTGAGCAACTGGGCAACAATTAATATATTGTAGATTTAGTGAACACTGTAAATATCAATATGTTGTATGAACTGGAATATGGATTTTCGTAGGGACAATATATTATTTAAATATCCTGTTTCTAAAGCTCCACACCTTCACATGAAGCCCAACCTGATGTAGCCAATGGGAGGCCCAAAAGGCTGAAACAGATCTCTAGTCAACTAATGCCTTAGCTAATGGGGTATTCCAGATACAAATCGTTATCTTCTATATACCGGATAGGGCAAAACTATAAGATTGATGGGGGTCCTACCACTGGCGTGTATTAGTGGAAAAAGAAAAAATATATTTGTCGGTCAGCGGTGCAGTTATATGTTCTAAAGCCTTTTGTGGTGTGCATTAGTGGAAAAAAATAAGGACCTAATTTCCGTTCAGCGATGCAGTTATATGTTCTAAAGCCCTTTTTGCTGTGTATTAGTGGCAAAAGAAACATATATTTGCGGTTCAGCAGTGTCGTTATATACTCTAAAGCCTATTGTGGCTTGTATAAGTTGAAAAACATAAGGGCATATTTGCTGTTTAGCGGTGCAGTTATATGTTCTAAAGCCCTTTTTGGCATGTAAAAGTGGCAAAATAAAAATATATTTGGCATTCAGCAGTGCAGTTTTTTATAGGGTTTAGCGAACCCAGACTGCAAAGTTCATCCACTTGATTGCGCAGCCGGTATCCTCTTCTTTCTTCTTTCTGCAGGACCTGTGGTGAGCGCGGTGACGTCACCACAGGTCCTTCTATCTTCATTCAGCAGGACCTGCGATGACATCCCCGCGTTCTCCACGTGGTAAGTGCAGTGACATCATCACAGGTCCTTTTGCAGGTCCTGCAGAAAGAAGAAAGAAGAGGGTACCAGCCGCGCGATGAAGTGGATGAGGTGAGTTTTTTTAAATTATTTTTAACCCCTCAATGGCCATTTTATTTAGCATTCTGTATTAAGACTGCTATTATTTTCCGTTATAACCATGGTATAACGGAAAATAATAAAGTGAACTTTGGGTCCCCATTGAACTTTGACCTTAAGTTGGGCCGAACCCTAGTTATATGCTCAAAAGCCCTTTTTGTTGTGTATTAGTGGCAAAATAAATATATATTTGCCGTTCAGCGGTGCAGTAATATGTTCTAAAGCCCTTTTTGTCGTGTGTTAGTGGCAAAAGAAAAATCTATTTGCAGTTCAGCGGTGCAGTTATATGTTCTAAATCCCTTTTTGTTGTGTATTTGTGGTAAAAGAAAAATATATTTGCCGTTTGCGGTGCAGTTATATGTTCTAAAGTCCTTTTTCTCGTGCATTAGTGTCAAAAGAAAAATAAATTTGCCGTTTAGGGTACTTTCACATTAGCGTTTTTCTTTTCCGGCATAGAGTTCCGTCACAGGGGCTCTATACCGGAAAAGAACGGATCAGGCATATCCCCATGCATTCTGAATGGAGAGCAATCCATTCAGGATGCATCAGGATGTCTTCAGTTCAGTCATTTTGACTGATCAGGCAAAAGAGAAAACCGTAGCATGCTACGGTTTTATCTCCGGCAAAAAAACCTGAAGACTTGCCTGAATGCAAGGCATTCTTTTTCCATAGGAATGTATTAGTGCTGGATTCGGCATTCAAAATACCGGAATGCCGGACCCATCCTTCCAGTCTGCGCATGCGCAGACCTTTAAAAATTAGAAAAAAATAAATACCTGATCCGTTTTGCCTGATGACACCGGAAAAACGGATCCGGCATTGCAATGCATTTTTCTGACTGATCAGGCATTTTTCAGCCTGATCAGGATCCTGATCAGTCAGAAAAATGCCTGATCAGTCAGAAAAAATGACATGCATTTGCATTCAGTTTGCCTGATCAGGCAACGGAACTGCCTGCCGGAATCAAACAACGCAAGTGTGAAAGTACCCTAAGCGGTGCAGTTATATGTAGTGATGAGTGGCAGGGGCAATATTCGAATTTGCGATATTTCATGAATATTTGGTACAATATTCGTCATATATTCGCGAATTGGAGATTATTTTCTTGATCGCGAAAAATCGGCAATGTAATGTTTGCGTAATGCGTGCGAAATACAGGCGTGGGTCACTATACGTTTCCTGAGACTGGAGAAAATGGTTGGCACGTCAGAACATTACAATAGCTTTATATGCAGTTAGAGTGGTCCAATATATTCGCAATTGCAAAATCGGCACTATGTAACATAGTATGTATAGACAGCAGAACCTAGTAGCTACACTATATCACTATCTAACCTACACTGACTGTCTCCCACTAACTATCTGTATTATATTTATAAGCTACCTAACTAACTATCTAATGTAATGACACAGGAAAGCAGAGAGCACAGCAATAACACCGCTGTCTCTCTCAGATCTGCAAAATACTGCATACAAGGGCTGCTGGGGAGGTTCTTATATAGTAAGGGATATTGGCTGCTAGGGATGTTGCTAAGCTCAGATAAAGACATTGCAGCCTTCTAATTGGCCCACAAGCAAGAAGGGAGGTTACCGATGAAAAAAAAATCTAGAATATTCAAAATTACAAATATATTACTATATTCTAAATATTATCGAATTCTCGAAGTGTCAATATTGGCGATTAATATTCGCTATTCGAATATTCGCACCTAACACTAGTTATATGCTCTAAAGCCCTTTTTGGCGTGTATAAGTGACAAAAAAAATAGATATATTTGCCGATCTGGGGATATGTTCTAAAAGGAAAAATAATCAGTGACGTTAGCACAAACTTACTGCTGACACCCTCTCCACTCTGTCGGGGGGTTCTACTTGTATAAGCACTTTCACACTAGGCCTCTTTCACACTACAGTATGTCCATTTCAGTGTTTTGCGGTCCGTTTTTCACGGATCCGTTGTTCCGTTTTTTTGCTTCCGTTGTGGTTCCGTTTCCGTTCCGTTGTTCCGTTCCGTTGTTCCGTTCCGTTTTTCCGTATGGCATATACAGTATACAGTAATTACATAGAAAAAATTGGGCTGGGCATAACATTTTCAATAGATGGTTCAGAAAAAACGGAACGGAAACGGAAGACATACGGATGCATTTCCGTATGTGTTCCGTTTTTTTTGCGGACCCATTGACTTGAATGGAGCCACGGACCGTGATTTGCGGCCAAATATAGGACATGTTCTATCTTTCAACGGAACGGAAAAACGGAAATACGGAAACGGAATGCATACGGAACACATTCCGTTTTTTTTGCGGAACCATTGAAATGAATGGTTCCGTATACGGACCGTATACGGAACGCAAAAAACGGACCGCAAAACGGAAAAAAAAAACGGTAGTGTGAAAGAGGCCTTAATAGAACAGGTTCTGTAGACATCTATGTGCAATCAGCTGACAACGGTGCAAAAGGAGTGCGCTTCTTCTTGGCGCTAACATCAACCTGTAAGGCTGAGTTCATACTTGACTTATTTGGCCAGTTTTAGCCCTGTAACTGCCCAAATACGTGAAGTGTGCAGTGATTCTAAGAGCGACGCCTGTCATCTGCATGTCATACGGACTCACAGTATTATTTCACTACCACAGCAGACTCCCTATGCATGTTTCTGCAAGGTACAGTGTTCTACACCACTATAAAGTCTCTCAGCAGCCAGGAAAAAGACGTTTTTTAACTCTATTCACCGAGAATAAATTTGGATAGAAGCTAATTTTTTCCCAAAAATTCAGCGAACCGGCCGAATTGAATTTTTTAAAAATTCGCTCATCTCTACTAATAACCTCCAAAGCAATCTAATGTCTAAGACGTTTACATTTTGCAAGGGTCATCATCAAATACAACATACATACTCTTATTAAACTTTTGTTTACTTCCCAACATTTTTATAGAGTAATATTAAATGGTATGATAACTCATAAATATAACACACAATAAACCAATCACTGTAATTGCTTATCATAACTTATTTTCTGCATATTAAGTACTGACTATTCAGATTTGTTATTTTAACATTTGGGAACACATAATTACAAACTTTGGCACAGAGGAAACCATTTCATTTTTACTCTCTGAGGTGTCTATTGATGTGAAAAGGAAAGCATTAACAGATGGAGGATTTGAGATAATTTATGATGCAGTAATCAAAAATAAACTAATATTACAAATCTTATCACCAGGGAAAGTGTAATATACTTATAAAATTCTGTTGCTATGATAGTACACTATGAAGGTCTCTTGTTAATATTGGCAAGACTGCGGAAAGCACTCTCTTAGCATTTTCCATATGCATACAATGGTGATGTTTCTACTGTACCTTGAAAGTATATGTCATTCAATGGGTTAACTGATTCCCTAGTGAAGGCAACCATTATAGAAAACCACTAAAAATATTCCTGCTTAAAACCTATACTTATGGGTTGAATAGAAAGCAGGACCTAATGTCAAACTATTATCTAGATTCTGATTATATTTTATTATCATATTGTTGGTTTATGTGTAAATTTAGGTATATGAATACTTAAGGACAGTTTAATTCACCCTGGTCAAATGTACTACGATTCTTACTAAAATATCTGTATAGATCCACTCCTACTCTATGGATAAGGCTGGATTCACATGTCTGAATTACAGACGCCCGATTCGGCCTATACCAATGGCATGTTTAAACCCTTTCAAGACCAGGCTATTTTTAGTTTTTTCATTTTTGCTTTTTACTCCCAGTCTAGCCCAAAGCCATACATTTTTTATTTTTCCATTCACATAGCCATATGAGAGCTTGGTCTTTGTGGAACAAGTTGTAATTTCTAATGGCACCATTTACAGTTGTAGTGGGAAGCGGAACAAAAATTCCAAATGGATAGGAATTATAAAAAAAAACGCCATTGCTGCAAAGTTTTATGGGTTTTGTTTTTACTGCATTTCTTATGTGATAAAAATGACCAGTTAGGCTACTTTCACACTTGCGTTCGGAGCGGATCCGTCTGGTGTCTTCACAGACGGATCCGCTCCTATAATGCAGACGATGGGATCCATTCAGAATGGATCCGTCTGCATTATATTTCAGAAAAATCTAAAGTGTGAAAGTTAGCCAGACGGATCCGTCCAGACTTTACATTGAAAGTCAATGGGGAACGGATCTGTTTGAAATTGAACCATATTGTGTCAACTTCAAATGGATCCGTCCCCATTGACTTACATTGTAAGTCTGGACGGATCCGTTTGGCTCCACATGGCCAGGCGGACACCCGAGCGCTGCAAGCAGCGTTCGGGTGTCCGCCTGCAGAGCGGAGCGGAGGTCAAATGGCGCCAGACTGATGCATTCTGAGCAGATCTGCATCCACTCAGAATGCATTAGGGCAGTACGGATCCGTTTGGGGCCGCTTGTGAGAGCCTTCAAACGGAACTCACAAGCAGAGCCCCGAACGCTAATGTGAAAGTAGCCTTACTTTAATTCTCTTGGTCAGTACTATTTCAAGATACAACATGTGTATATATTTTTTTATTTTATTTATTTTTTGCATTTTAATACAGAAAGACCAATAAAAAAACTTTGGGAAATAATTATTTTTTTCTTTGCTTTGCCATATTCTGAGCCCCATAATATTTTTGTAGTTATGTGTACATAGCTGTGTGGTGGCTCATTTTTGGAGGGAAAACTGTACTTTTCATTGATACCATTTTGGGTTGTTTATGACCTTTTGATAATTTTTTTATGCAATTTTTTGTGGGAGATGAAGTGACCAAAAATGGTGAATTGGCCATTTTGACTTTTTTCTGTTATGCTGCTTTCCGTATGGGATATTTTTATATTATAATAGTATGGGTATTTTCACATGCGGAAATGCCTATGATTTTTTTTTATTGTTTATGTATTTTAATAAAAATTTTGGGGAAATGGGATGATTTGAATTTTTTTATATTTTTTTTTTTACTATTTTTAAAAAACCTTTCTCTTTTTCTAAACTTCCCCAAGGGAACTTTAACAAGCAATCATTAGAATACATTGTTGTCTATCGGGATTACATTGTTTCTATGGAGCCCTGCCACACGTGCAACAGCCTGGTACCATTTAGGAGTACTAAGGGTGCCGCACCCTACATCTGGCCCCAAAGTACCCACTAGGGGGAGTAGGTGCATGTCTGGAAGCACGTGCTCCCCATTTTTAACCTTACAAATGCAGTGGTCACATTTATCCATGTCATCTGATATGTTAAATGTATGTGATCAACACTATCACTATCACATACAATAGTCATGGGTGGCTGCTGTTTAAAAGCAGCAGGCACCCATCGGTTATGGTGTCCATTGCGCTTTTAACCCCCCACCAATGTAATTTTACGATGCAGCAGTGAGAAGGGGTTAATGACCTGAACTCATAGCAATATAGGGATTTATTATGCTGTGAGTTTGGGTTAGTAAAAATGTGGTTGGGCTAGGACACATGACCAGAATCTGGAGTTAGAAATTTTGACTTGAATCTGGTCTACGAGCTGAAATGGCCATAAACATGTAAGAGGTGGTTTCCTGTGTTGATCCTTTGGATCTTCTTAATATAGCTGAAACAAAAGCCATGAATAGTTTTAATGGCTGGTGTAACAGGAAAATCATATCACTGTGTATAATAGGGAGGTTTTCAAACTGGCAAAACAATTAATAATTGAAAGTTCTGCAAACTCATGTTCAATATAAGTGTTGGTCGAGCACCTAAGTGCTTGGGTGCTCGAGTAGAACACCTGGGGATGTTCGGGTGCTCTACCGAGCACAATGGAAGTCAATGGGAGAAGAGGTGCACCAGAGTATTAAACCAGGAACCCTTTGCTCTGAAGAGGTGAGGGTGTCTGGTTCACAGGAAAAGGTCAGAAATGGTTGTAAACACCACTGAAATAGTTTGGGAACAGCATGGGGAGGATGTCTGGATGCATCTTGGACTCCCTGGTCGCTTTTGGGAATGATGTTGTCCGAGTAGTATGCCACTTTTACAGACTGACAATAATCAGCACAAAACCGAAGATAAAATCGATTTTAGAGGAAAAATTGTTAGGAAACATTCTTTCCTGTATATGTACTTGTATATAAAGTGCAAGTGCTACCAAAAATTAAAAGGAAGAGGCACTCCGATACAACCTGTATATCACATAAAAGTGATCCTCAATCACATTGTGGTACAATTGTTTAGGAAGTGGGACTCCTACACTCATAAAGCCTATGCACTAAGGGAAAGGGCTGCCAAAAATGACAAGGAACCGGCACTCCAATACACCCTTTATTACACATAAAGGAGGGCATCATACACACCCTTGAAAAATTATAATCGATGGGCTGCTGGTGACCTCAAAAACATTAAGAACAAGGGCCTTCTGCTGAGCTGACCATCTAAAAAAATTTGTGGGTGAGGGCCTGCTGCCAAACTGACCATATAATACATTTTGTGGGCGAGTGCCAGCACCGAGCTGACCATCTATAAAAAATTTCGGGCGAGGACCTGCTGCTGAGCTGACCATCTAAAAAATTTTGTGGGTGAGGGCCTGCTGCCGAGCTGACCATCTAATAAATTTTGCGGGCGAGTGCCTGCTGCTGAGCTGACCATCTAAAAAATTTTGTGGACGAGGGCCTGCTGCCAAACTAACCATCTAAAAAATGTTATGGGCGAGGGCCTGCTGCTGAGATGACCATCTAAAATATTTTGTGGACGAGGGCCTGCTGCCGAGATGACCATCTAAAATATTTTGTGGGCGAGGGCCTGCTGCCGAGCTGACCATCTAAAAAATTTTGAGGGCGAGGGCCTGCTGCCAAGCTGACCATCTAAAACATTTTGTGGGCGAGGGCTTGCTGCCGAGCTAAACCATCTAAAATATTTTGTGGACGAGGGCCTGCTGCTGAGCTGACCATCTAAAACATTTTGAGGGCGAGGGCCTGCTGCCAAGCTGACCATCTAAAACATTTTGTGGGCGAGTGCCTGCCACCGAGCTAACCATCTAAAAAATGTTGTGGGCGAGGGCCTGCTGCTGAGCTGACCATCTAAAATATTTTGTGGGCGAGGGCCTGCTGCCGAGCTGACATCTAAAAAAATTTGTGGACGAGGGCCTGCTGCTGAGCTGACATCTAAAACATTATGGCTGAGGGCCTGCTGCTGAGCTGACCCTCTAAAACATTATGGCAACTGTGTCTCATCATCATCATCCACCTCGTGAAACACTAATTGCTGTTCAACATCATCATCTTATTCTTATTCTGCTACTGAGTTTCGGAATCAGGGCACAAGATCTTCTCATGTCCCTCTTCAAGCAGGCTTGTCGAGAGGCCCAAATCAAGGAATAGCGATGAAAACAGCACCTCTGAATATCTGAGTGTTGGATCACTTGTTTGCCAAGACTCTCCATGGTGGGTGGAAGGACTATCAGAGTGAGGATTCCGTTGACCAGACTCTTGGCCACTGAGACTGGACTTTGTGGAAGACAGGGTGGTGCTTATCTGACTGGAAGCATTATCTGCTCCAATCCAACTGAACACCTGGTCACACTGGTCTGACTTTGAGAGTGGTATCCTGCGCCGCCCTGCAAACTGGGACATGAAGCTAGGTATCGTGGATGAGTGTGTTTCTTGTGCTCTGGCAGCAGGCACAGTTTCAACTCACTCAGGGCCACGTGCACCATCAGCAGCACGGCCACTTCCCCGTCCCTTACTGCTCGCTTTGCGCATATTAAATGGTGTATATGCTTGCAAGTATGTCACACGTACAGTAGCGCAGGTTTTGTAAGTGTATGCGCAAAAAAAGTACACAGAATGTCACAGATATTTTTAGGATGTGCACACGTTAAACAGGAGGTATAGCGCAAGTAATGTCGCTGTCACCACTGCCTAATAAAAAATGACACAATGCATGTTACTGATATTTAGGATTTGCACACGTTAAACAGGAGGTATAGTGCAAGTAATGTTGCTATTACCACCGCCTAATAAAAAATTACGCTGAATGAATGTCACTAAAATTTAGGATGGGCAAATATTATACAAGAGATGTAGCGCAGGTAATGTCGCTGCCACCAGCAGCATAAAAAATTGACTGAATGTCACTGATATTTCGGATGCGCAAACGTTATACAGGAGATGTTGCGTAGGTAATGTAACTGTCCGCAGTGACACCACAGAAAAAGTACATTGGATGTCACAGATATTTTTAGGCTGCGCACACGTTAGACAGGAGATGTAGCGCAGATAATGGCGCTGTCACCAGCGTCGAAGAAAATGACACTGAATGTCACTGATATTTCAGATGTGCTAATGTTATACTGGAGATGTAGCGCAGGTAATGTCGCTGTCATCAGCAGCAAAAAAATTAGACTGAATGTCACTGATATTTCGGATACACAAACGTTATACAGGAGATGTAGCACAGGTAATGTAATTGTCCACAGTGGACAAAAAGGTACACTGAAAGTCACAGATATTTTTAGGCTACACACACGTTAGACAGGAGATGTAGCGCAGATAATATTGCTATCTGCAGCGGCCAAACAATTGCAAGCTATTTAGCGCAGGTTGCGCTAAAAATATATATTGCTGCCAGATACAACTATAGTCCTTAAAAGGACTTTTGGGTCTCTAGCACGTTTTAGCAATTTAGCGCAGGTTGCGCTAAAAATATATATTGCTGCCACACACAATAGTCCTTAAAAGGACTTTTGGATCTATAACAAGTATAAAAACTAAATTATTGCTATTTCATGCCCTACACTATATAGCACCTGATGACGCGTTCCGGCAAGCCAACATGGGTACGGCATGACACTGAATGGCAGTACTTACCTGCATGTTTTTTGGCTACGTAGCAGCCAAGAAACGTGCGTTCGGCCAGAGCATGCTCGCCCAACACTATGCAATATGTTTTTATTGATTTCTCCTTTTCTAAAATGCAGATTATAGGCTGCAAATGTTTTTGGTCAGTAGACACTCATCTGGCCATCTGATTGTCCAGAAACTGAAAAATGAGGAAAACATGGGAAATTGAATGAATGCTGGACTCCTCTGGGTTTATCAGAAAACTTGCCATTCAAAATTTTATTCAGCAATAAAATACTCCAGATTTAAAGTGCAGCTAACCTAAATGGTTACATGAGCCGCAATAGAAAAACTAGCTTGAACTGAAATTCTTCTGTGATTGCAAGTTCAATAAGCCTTTTTTTCATTTAAAAGCCCTTTTCACATTTTTGTCTCATTCTTACATATAATGTTCAAACCCATCCTCTTACAAGTTCAATAAGCCTTTTTTTTTCATTTAACAGCCCTTTTCACATTTTTGTCTCATTCTTACATATAATGTTCAAACCCATCCTCTTGCAAGTTCAATAAGCCTTTTTTTCATTTAAAAGCCCTTTTCACATTTTTGTCTCATTCTTACATATAATGTTCAAACCCATCCTCTAGGCTCCACACATTTAGTGTTGGTCGAGCACCAAAGTGCTCGTGTAGAACACTTCCTGATGTTTGGGTGCTCTACAGAGCACCTAAGCACAATGGAAGTCAATAGGAGAACCCGAGCATTAAACCAGGCACCCCCTGCTCTGAAGAGGTGAGGGTGTCAGGACTCCCTGCTCTGACTCCATATATAGCTATGTCCATATATGGAGTCAGTGCTTGGGGACACCCAGTGTATTTAGCCTCTATTTCTGAAAAGTTTCTGGTGGGAGTCAAACCACAACCTTCTACATTACAGCCAAGAATCTTATCCACTACACTATAGAGCTGCATGGCCAGTTACCAAATAAAAATAAAATATGAGACTTCTGCTGTAGTGGAATACTTACTACTAGTAAGTATTCCTATACAGCAGAAGTCTCATATTTGTGGAGCTCTATAGTGTAGTGGTTAAGATTCTTGGCTATAATCTAGAAGGTTGTGAGTTCAAATCCCATTAGAAATATAGGCTAAATGTAATTTAAGCATATATGTAAGTTTTTAGCCATAATATATTTACATATATTATTATGTATTTATAATATATAGTATATTATAATATATATAAATATATTATGGCTAAAATATCAGTAGTAGCTTCCCACATATTATGCATTTATATATATATATCAGAAGTATGATTTTATCTATCTATCTATATATATTAGTAACCACACATTTTTTACAATTACAAAAAATAAATAAAATATATGAATTAAATGTAGCCTCTATTTCAGAAAAAAAGGCTAAATTAGATTTAAATACACTGACTCGAGCATTGCACTCGAGCACACACGATAGTTGGCCGAACACCGCAATGGGCCGAGCATAGCGATGCTCGAGCCGAACTGGTGTGCATGCTCGCCCAACACTACTCACATTGTTTCATTCCAAACAATATTCTAGAGTTAGTTTATCCTCTTTTTTATTAAACATTAAAGAGAGTCTGTCAGCTAGTTTGAGCCTATAGAGCTGAGGACATCTGCTGCTAGATCGCCACTAGCATGTCCACAATATACACTGCCCATACACCTAAGTGATTTTATTCTGTAAAAATAATGATATATACTGTATATATATATATATATATATATATATATTTATACGCAAATTAGGCTAGTAAGGAGCCCAAGGGCCTGTTACCAATGTTACCAATATTTCAGGAGCCCAGCCACGCCCACTGAGAAGGAGCCCAGCACCGCCCCACATCCTTCAAATCTCCTCCTTGCCCCTACAACGTCACACAGTTAGAGCACCGTAATCTCGCTTATGCATGAGTACGCTGCATGTCATTGCTGGCCTAGTGTTCCTTCCCTGTGCTGGCATTAGCCTCAGGGAACGAACTGCACATGCGCTAGCTGGCATGCACAAGATTACAGTGCAAATGTGTAACGTCGGTGGAGCAAAGAGGAGATTCGAAGGATGCCCGGTAGTGCTGGGCTCATTCACAGTAGGCGTGGCTGGGCTCCTAAAACATTGGTAACAGCCCCTTGGGCTCCTTACTAGCCTCATTTGCATATATCTAAAATCAGTTTTTGACAGAATAAAAGCACTCAGAGTATGGGAAATGTATATTGTGGACGTGCTAGTGGCACTCTAGCAGTGCATGTCCTCAGCTCTATAGGCTAAACCTAGCTGACATAATCCTTTTAAGTAGAAAAAATACAAGAGCAGTTTTTTCGAAACCCCTATTGGCCTTTATATGATATCCGCAGAAGCTGTACCATGGCAGTGCTGATGTCTTACCTTAGGGATTGGCAAGGTCATAATCTGCATGTCAAACACATATTTTGGTATGAAAATTTCAGACATTGCCTCTGAGATCCTTCTAGGTTAAATGCTCTTAATACTGTATGAATCAATTTCCAGTGGAAATCTCTTTAGCCCTTCATTATCTTGTTGTTCATCTTAAAAATCTCCAGAGTGATTTATAGACCCCCTTATGCATTTGTTGAGTTTAAGATGGTCCACAAGCAGCTCTTTGGTTCCCAACTGATTCTTACAGATGTTGCCAATAGAGAATATATTATTTTCCGCAATCATTATCTTATCAAAGTCTCACCTGTTGAACAAAGTCATGGTATCATATTTAATGAGCATAAAAATGGCACTTCATATAAAAAATTAATTATTTAGACTGTATCTTGCCTCTATCTTATCAATCATCACTAATGTCCCCGTGTTGGTGTTAATCAAATCAAAATTAATGAAACTGTTAGATTTCCCTCATTGCTGGATAATGAGAGGATGGGATAATAACAAGATATGAATTTTTTGAGACATGGGTCAGGAGGTTAAATATCCCTATTAAGAATCTTCAGCTGGCCAATGCATCTTTAAAGGAGTTATGCCATGAAAGTATTACTTTGGAATTAAATTAAATGAGTTCTCAAGTTTCGATCAACATCCTTTAAAATAATCCTTTATAAAGGTAGTTCCAATTTTGTAATGTATTATTTATACCTGTATTGCTCCTATTTGCCTTTCTGGGCTGTGGTCACATGACCATGTCCATATGTATGTTTCTTATTTCCTGTGATGTTATGTCCGTACAGGGGCAGTGGTAGGGGAGTTTCTATGTAATTAGCTGGATGGAACTATAAACTAGCTGGGTGTTGTAATGGGCAGTGCTGGAGCTGTGGCAAAGGAAGGAGAAGTACATGATGGGTTTGGTTGGATACAGTAACAGAAAGTGATACATACAGGTCAAATACCAACCAGAGTGAAAGCAAGGGGAAGATGTACATGAGGTAAGTACAGTAGCATTACTGTCAACAACTAAAATAATGAATGTACTATTGCAGTATACATGCAATAAAATGCAGTTATTTTTTTAATTTTTTTTTTTAATGTACATTAAATCTTTCTTTCCTCCACTGCTGGTTCTCCTGTGGCTATAATTATGGTCCACCTTTTCCTGCATTCAGGGGTGGGCAGACATGATCAGTAACTTATTTTCTATGCAGGGGAGGAAGACAGGACAACAGAGCTTTGCCAACTGGGGGCCAGGGTTACCAATAGCTGAGTGCAATGCACTCATGGGAGATGTAAGTGCTTGATGGTTACAAGGGACAAGCTGCTATCTGCTTACAGAAAGTGAAGAGACCAGGGTTGCATAGGGGGTTGGTAAAGAGAGCAGCGTTTTATGCATTATTTAATTAGAATAATGGTGTGCAGTACTCCAGATTTTTTTGTATTTGTGGAAAAACCACTTTCAGGGTAAAAAAGTTGTATTCCTGCTCCTAAGCCCATTCTATGTCTCCTACATTATGTCTTGCGTACCATAAGGGCATGTTCTCTTCATCCACATACTTATCCTTTCTTGTTATCCTTTTTTTTAAGTATAAATTATACTTGTGTTTAGCAACACAATCTTTCCTTTTTCCTTCAGAATATGTAACCTATTAAAAGCTTGTCCCTTTCACAGAAATTTAGAAAAAGCTTTGAGGTTTTGCTCTACGAGGATGTCATATATAGTTGGGGAATCCTTCTCTTAACTCCTCAATTTGTCATAATAATTTGGTTGAAATTTAGCCAATATATTGAGTAACAATCAAACTCTAACTTCATAACTTGTGGCCAAGAAAAATTTGTTTTTTAAAGGGATTATCTCATGCTAAAAAAGTGGCCCAGACCTGCCCAACCCTTGGTGACTGTGATGCTCACCTGATCGCCCGCCGCTGGATCTGGTCTGTGGGGCTTTCAGGCCGGCAGTTCTGCTGCCACAAGCGCCAAGACAATATCCAGCGACAGGGGTCACATGATGGCTGCAGCCAATTACAAGCCACAGCGGTAACCTGCTCCCACTGCGTCATATGTGACATAGGGGAGCAAGTCAATGTTAAGGCCTGTGACTGGCTGCACTGGTGTGCCCCCTTCGATGGATGTTGTCCTCAGCGCAAGTGGCAGTAGAACTGCTGGCCCAGGACAGGAACCCCATAGATCGGATCCAGCAGCACGGATCAGGTGAGCATCATCCAACCTTGGGTCAGGCAGGTCTGGGCCACTCTGTTAGAGTTGGATATCTTGATGGTGGGGCTGCACGGAGATGCCCATGTAAATGCAAATCATACAGCCCCAAGTTCACCTGTGTACTCTCAGATGAGATTGTCAACCTATTGGTGCCAACTTATTACTAAAAATGTGCCCAGAGTGACAAATGGACACTGCTTAATGGAAAGAGAACATGACTTATAGGAACTTTCACTAAAAGATGTGACAGCCCAGAAGTACAAAAAATGTATTGTTCAGCATCAGACAAAATCTGCCTCTTTGTTATTAAAACTAGGGAGCACATTTATTAAGGCTGTTTTAGACGCTGTTCTTAATGAAGACCTAAGCTGGTGGTGGATCCGCCAGAGTTATGCAGAGGTGTTGGCCTCTCCATAACTTCTGCTCATCCAGGGCCAGTTCTAAATATAAGACAGATTCTGAGCTTTCTTACATTTAGACCATTTTCTATCCATAAAACAGGCATAGAAAAAGTCACAGATAGCGACACAACTAAGCTTTGCACCACCATCTGCACCTGCAAATATGCCTAATTTAGGCATATTTCAGCTTAGTAAATGATGCCCTAAAGCTTTAAAAAAAATAAAGAATTTAAATATTAAGCCAGTGCCTAAGGCAATGATTGGAGTTGAACCATTAGTTCCCAATCATTGCCATCTTGTTCAGCGGCATTGACATGCTCATGGACAACCACTATTACCATACAGATTCTTTATTTTTTTCACCACCACATCCATGTGGCCTAAGTAACAGTGCCCTAAGATAAAATCTAAAGACCATAAAATACTAAAATACAAACATGCCTTACAACACGTGATAAAGTTGCCTGTAGACATTAGGGAAGTATTGCCTTTTGAAATGATACCCACTGGTGAACTGAGATGTGGCCAAAGGTATATTGATGTGGAAAGACTACAATTGGACAAGTTCAATCAAACCAGTCTGATCCGATCGCCCATTACAATATGATTAGTGCCAGAGGTGTCAGGGATCTGGTCAGTCCCACTATACTACTTAAAGAACATGCACCCTTGGCTGTCAAACATCAATAAAATACAAAGTATGTCATGGGGAACAAGTGGACAAATATCTTTTGGCTGATCTTTATAATACAGATTGACACTCTTGCATAATGGCAGCTGAGAAAACATAGTTTTATCGGGAAATACTAAATAAGTGTATCAAAGAATAATAAATGGCTGAATGCTAAATATTCATTAAAATTATATCACTTATTAAAACTGTAACTCTGCAAAATATACATAAATCCATAAATTAACATACAGAATAAAAATAACTAAATACTAGTACTTTATTAATATTAGGTGATTCTACACTACACTTTAACTCCACTACATCATAATTTGTTCCATAATGTGTGCACACATAATTAAAATAACCTTCAGCAGGGCCCTTGCAGTGTGATATAAAAATGAAATCAATTACGTATTCACGTATTCAAGTATTCCACTTGCAGGAGACAATTTAAATTAAGTCCACTTGATCCTACATTCTTCAAAAATACTATATAGTTACCACAGTATGTCCCCTATTAGTATACGAGAAAATGTACACCACTGAACACCAAGTTTCCCTGTCTCCCTCAACACCGATTGGTGCACATGTTGCTTCTCCCACTAGTATCGTGAGTGTGTTGCGGTCTTGCCGCTTGGTGTTTGCTTCCAGGGTCTGTTTCCTGTATGCGGTATGACTTGCCGACTCTCACAAGCACTGAGGAAGGAGCTGAGAGAGACAGGAATTGCGTCTAGCTAATAAGAGAATACACACCTGGAGCTTCTTTTTATATCACTTGGAGATAGACTATAATCCATTATTACTGGTAAGTTTCACTCTGGCCCTATCACCAGAACTATGGACAGCATCACAGATACCCCTGAGAGTTGGCAAGTTACTCCGCATACTGGAAGCGGACCCCAGAAGCAAATGATGAGCAACAAGATCACAACACACTCACAAATACTAGTGGGAGAAGGAACATGTGCATTGGTCGGTGATGAGACTTATGGAGAGAGACCAGGCAGCTTGGCGTTTAGCAGCAAAGCCGCGGCACTTTCACCAAATAGTATGTTATTTGTCCAATTTTGCAGCAACCACTAATTCAAATATTAGTAGGCAGTCTTGGTTTATTATATATGGCCTAATAGCTCCCCCTAAGATGGATGGATTTAGAACAATTGAAAATGAACAAGTCTAACCCACTAACTGTGGACATAATTATGAAAACTCGTATGATCTATTTCATGTGTAAGCTATAATCAAGGCTACATTATCCATGTAAATAATTTCACTAGATTTAAATATCTAATCCCTGAAGGAATTGAACAAACATTAATTCACTCGCTTTTATCCACATGTTTAATTTACTGCAAAACTTTATGCAAAGACCTTTCAGAAAAAAAGATACACCAATTAAATATAATTTAGAATACAAAATTAAGATTGCTATAAGACCCTATTGACTGCCTCTAACAGAAATTAATTATGCTATTTTCTGAATTGTAAATATCTATCATTGGAAAGAGGCTTTCAAATGTTTTTGTTTATATTACTTATTATATATGTATATTATCATTGTTTTATTATATATCTATATTATTATATAGCATTTACACGTGTAGATAGAAATAATTTTACAAGCTTCTACGCTAATCCTTACCATTTTTGTATCTGTGTTCTTCATTAATAAGCCACATTACTTATTAACTTAAATTACTAATCAGAGTACAAAAGGCATGTTCAATATATGTAGGGAAATAGTCTTAACTTTTCTTGTTCATCTGGCTCAGACTGCCATGATGACTCCTCCTGGAGACTGCAGCATTTGCTGCTCATGCATCATTTAGCCATTTGCTTCTACAGCCATCTCCAGTTTCAACAGCAAAACAATTTCAATCTCCAGACCAGACTGCCAGAGTAAATACAGGCCCAAGTAAAAATACAACCCCCATTTAAGGCTACTTTCACACTAGCATTTTGGCTTTCTGTTTATGAGATGCGTTCAGGGCTCTCACAAGCGGTCCAAAACGGATCAGTTTTGCACTAATGCATTCTGAATGGATAAGGACCCGTTCAGAATGCATCAGTTTGCCTCTGTACCATCTCCATTCCGCTCTGGAAGCGGACACCAAAACGCTGCTTGCACACAATGTAAGTCAATTGGGACAGATCAGTTTTTACTAACACAATATGGCACACTAGAAAACGGATCCGCCCCCCATTGACTTTCAATGGTGTTCAAGACGGATCAGTTTTGGCAATGTTAAAGATAATACAAATGAACGGATGCATGTGGTTGTATTATTGGTGCGGATCCGTCTGTGCAGATCCATGACAGATCCGCACCAAACGCGAGTGTGAAAGTAGCCTTACAAATATAGACTCCAGACCCATATACCATTACAGTTCCCAGATGAGACCATTAACAAATAAAAAACAGACTCTATAAATACAGACTCAGAACAAAACTCCAAACTAAATTCAGACTCAAGACCACCTACATGAATACAGACTCCCAAATCAGACCCTTTAACCACCTCAGCCCCCCTAGCTTAAACCCCCTTAATGACCAGACCACTTTTTACAATTCTGCACTACACTACTTTCACGGTTTATTGCTCGGTCATACAACTTACCACCCAAATAAATTTTACCTCCTTTTCTTCTCACTAATAGAGCTTTCATTTGGTGGTATTTCATTGCTGCTGACATTTTTCCTTTTTTGATATTAATCAAAATTGACCTAAATTTTTTTGGTTTGGGTAAAAGTTATAGTGTTTACAAACTATGGTGCAAAAAAATTCATTTACGCACTTTGACTTTCTGAGCACCTGTCAAGTTTCCTGAGGTTCTACAATGCCCAGACAGTAAAAACACCCCACAAATGACCCTATTTCGGAAAGTAGACACCCTAAGGTATTCGCTGATGGGCACAGTGAAGTTTTTATTTTTTGTCACAAGTTAGCAGAAAATGATTTTATAATTTTTTTTTATTTTCTTAAAAAGTCTCATATTCCACTAACTTGTGACAAAAAATAAAATTTTACATGAACTCACCATACCCCTCACGGAATACCTTGGGGTGTCTTCTTTCCAAAATGGGGTCACATATGGGGTTGTATTTATACTGCCCTGGCATTTTAGGGGCCCTAAAGCATGAGAAGAAGTCTGGAATCCAAATTTCTAAAAATGCCCTCCTAAAAGGTACTCATTGGAATTTGGGCCCCTTTGCGCACCTAGGCTGCAAAAAAGTGTCACACATGTGGTATCGCCGTACTCAGGAGAAGTAGGGCATTGTGGTTTGGGGTGTATTTTTACATATACCCATACTGTGTGTGAGAAATATCTCTGTAAAATGACAACTTTGTATTAAAAAAATGTAAAAAATTGTCATTTACAGAGATATTTATCTCACTCAGCATGGGTATATGTAAAAAGACACCCCAAAACACATTGCCCTACTTCTCCTGAGTACAGCGATGCCACATGTGTGACACTTTTTTGCAGCCTAGGTGCGCAAAGGGGCCCAAATTCCAATGAGTACCTTTAGGATTTCACAGGGCATTTTTACGCATTTGGATTCCGTGAGGGGTATGGTGAGTTCATGTAAGATTTTATTTTTTGTCACAAGTTAGTGGAATATGAGACTTAGTAAGAAAAAAAAACAAAAAAAACCAAACTATTTCCGCTAACTTGTGCCCAAAAAAATATATCTTCTATAAACTCGCCATGCCCCTCAAAAGTGATCCTTATAGCGCAGCAGCGATTTTACGGTGTTTTTGCAGTGATCAAAAAATATATATTCTGTCACTGCGGTGGGGCGGACTGAACACAAAGTGTGCGCACAAGATCAGGCCTGAGCGGGCGAAAATAGCGTTTTTTGTAGAGTCTACAGAACATGTCCTATTCTTGTCTGCAATTGCAGACAAGAAAAGGCATTTTCTATATAGTTCTGGCAATGTGCTGATCCACAAAATGCGGAAAGCACATTGCCGGTGTCCGTGTTTTGCGGATCCGAGGATCCCCAAAACACATACGGACGTCTGAATGGAGCCTTACGGGGGGGGGGTGATCAATGACAGGGGGTGATCAGGGAGTCTATATGTGGTGATCAGGGGTTAATAAGTGACGGGGGGGTGTAGTGTAGTGTGGTGATTAGTGCTGCTTACAGAGCTGCCTGTGTCCTCTGGTGGTCGATCCAAGCAAAAGGGACCACCAGAGGACCAGGTAGCAGGTATATTAGACGCTGTTAACAAAACAGCTGCTAATATACCTTTTTGGGGTTAAAAAATCGCATCTACAGCCTGCCAGCGAATGATCGCTGCTGGCAGGCTGTAGATCAACTTCTAAGCTGCCCGTTAAATAAAAAAATAAAAACTTCCATGAACTCACTATGCCCATCACAAAATACCTTGGGGTGTCTTCTTTCCAAAATGGGGTCACTTGTGGGGTCGTTATACTGCCTTGGCATTTTGGGGGCCCTAATGAGTGAGAAGTAGTTTGAAATCCAAATGTGTAAAAATTGCCCTGTGAAATCCTAGGTGCTCGTTAGAATTTTTGCCCCTTTGCCCACCTAGGCTGCAAAAAAGTGTCACACATGTGGTATCGCCGTACTCAGTAGAAGTAGGGTAATGTTTTTTGGGGTGTATTTTTACATATTCCCATGCTAGGTGAGATAAATATCTCTCTAAATGTCAACTTTTCCAAAAATTTTATACAAAGTTGTCATTTTAGGGAGATATTTCTCTCACCCAGCATGGGTATATGTAAAAAGACACCCCAAAACACATTGCCCAACTTCTCCTGAGTACGGCGATACCACATGTGTGACACTTTTTTGCAGCCTAGGTGGGCAAAGGGGCCCAAATTCTAAAGAGCACCTTTAGGATTTCACAGGGCATTTTTTACACATTTGGATTTCAAACTACTTCTCACGCAATAGGGCCCCTAAAATGCCAGGGCAGTATAAATACCACACAAGTGACCCCATTTTGGAAAGAAGACACCCTAAGGTATTCGCTGATGGGCATAGTGAGTTCATAGAATTTTTTATTTTTTGTCACAAGTTAGCGGAAAATTATGATTTTTTTTCTTACAAAGTCTCATATTCCACTAACTTGTGACAAAAAATAAAAACTTCCATGAACTCACTATGCCAATCACAAAATACCTTGGGGTGTCTTCTTTCCAAAATGGGGTCACTTGTGGGGTATTTATACTGCCCTGGCATTTTAGGGGCCCTAATGCGTGAGAAGTAGTTTGAAATCCAAATGTGTAAAAAATGCCCTGTGAAATCCTAAAGGTGCTCTTTAGAATTTGGGCCCCTTTGCCCACCTAGGCTACAAAAAAGTGTCACACATGTGGTATCACCATACTCAGAAGAAGTAGGGCAGTGTGTTTTGAGGTGTATTTTTTACATATACCCATGCTGGGTGAGAGAAATATCTCTCTAAAAGTCAACTTTTCCCATTTTTTTATACAAAGTTGTCATTTTAGAGAGATATTTCTCTCACCCAGCTTCGATATATGTAAAAAGACACCCCAAAACACATTGCCCAACTTCTCCTGAGTATGGCGATACCACATGTGTGACACTTTTTTGCAGCCTAGGTGCGCAAAGGGGCCCAAATTCCTTTTAAGAGGGCATTTTTAGACATTTGGATTCCAGACTTCTTCTCACGCTTTGGGGCTCCTAAAATGCCAGGGCAGTATAAATATCCCACATGTGACCCCATTTTGGAAAGAAGACACCCCAAGGTATTTTGTGATGGGCATAGTGAGTTCATGGAATTTTTTTTTTTGTCACAAGTTAGTAGAATATAAGACTTTGTAAGAAAAAAAAAACAAAAGACATCATTTTCCGCTAACTTGTGACAAAAAAAAAAAAAAACTTCTATGAACTCACTATGCCCATCAGTGAATACCTTAGGGTGTCTTCTTTCCAAAATTGGGTCATTTGTGGGGTGTACTATGTTATGTTATGTGTTTGTACTGCCCTGGTATTTGAGGGTCTCCACAATCATTACATGTATGGCCAGCATTAGGAGTTTCTGCTATTCTCCTTATATTGAGCATACGGGTAATGAGATTTTTTTTTTCCGTTCAGCCTCTGGGCTGAAAGAAAAAATGAATGGCACAGATTTCTTTATTTGCATCGATCAATGTGGATGAAAAAATCTCTGCCAAAAAAAAAAGAAAAGGAGGGGAAAGGCGTCTGCCAGGACATAGGAGCTCCGCCCAACATCCAAACCCACTCAGCCCGTATGCCCTGGCAAACCCGATTTCTCCATTCACATCAATCGATGTGGATGAATAAATCATTGCCGGGATTATTATATTTTTTTTATATATGCAAAGTGTTTGCCAAAGCATATAAACACCGCCCCCAGCTCATAAGCCTCAGCAAACGTATCTTTTTTACTGCAGAGGAGAAATCTCGTCTTGCAGCACTGCATACACCGACTTTTGTGTAATCTGACAGCAGTGCAATGCCTCTGTCAGAATGCACATCAATGCTGCAGCTGGTCAGCTGGTTCATCGGTTGGTCCACCTAGAAGGTAAAAAAAAAAAAAAAAACAGGCCGCAATGCAATAAATTTATTAACATGAACTTTATAATAACATTTGAACAGAACATTAACTTTTATAAACTTTATTGAACTTTTGGAACAGAACATTAACTTTTTTGCTTACCGGTGATTTTTTTGTTTTGCTTTTTTTTACCTTTATAGGACAAACCTCTCCTTCCCTATGGGACAATATGCAAAACGCGAATCGCCCAGAGATGTGGCGAAGCACATTATGCACTTTGTCACAGGTGAAAGGAGAGGTTTGCAGCAGCTCTGTGCGAAAGGGCCCTAAGAGCCCTGTGTGCCTGCCCTGTGTGATGCAAAAACACTCCCCTAAGCATAGGGCAGGGTGGTCAGGGCAGTCAGGACAGAAATAGCGGGTGTCACGCCTTATTCCACTCCTGCTACAGACACGACATCTTTTTCGGGGTGACGGCTGGGTTGAGGTACCATCAACGACATTAGGGAAATGTCGCTCGAGTAGACGGCTCACTACACTGGTGGATGGACAGCTCAAAAAACCCCAGTGCCGATCCGATCTGAGCTGTCTCAACCCGAACTCCAGACTGCCGGTGAAAGGGGGAACTACTGGTGCGGCTGAAGTTGGGGCTGCCAATCAGGGTTTGCCAGCACCTCAGGGACTCTAGGGGCTCTATGGGCCTGTCTGTGTGGTGGATGTGACGGGGGAACTACTGCACGTGCCACCATCCCAGCTTCAACTGCCCTTCTGGTGCTTGCCACTTCACCATGTTGTACGGCAGTGCTGGTACTAGGTCCAGGATGGGCTGCGCTGCTGGTGTATGCCTCACCACGTAATCCGACAGTGCCAGCCCCACTCTGCTGCTCTTGAAGCGGATCCTGCTCAACATGTGGTCTAGCAACACGCGGCCGGGTACACCTGGTGGTATCAGGGACCTCAACCTCATCGTCCAAACTTTGGGTCAGACTGCCACTGCTTGCTACAGGTTCGTATTCTGACCCGCTGGATTCGTCAGATGAAGGTTCCCATTCCTCATCCGACTGGGTCAGAAGCCTGTAGGCCTCTTCAGAAGAATACCCCTTACTTGCCATTTGGTCAACTAAATTTAGGGGGTATTCCCTGAGACTACCCAAGAAAAAAAGCAAGCCTGTCTTACAAATGGGAGGCTAGCGAAGTACTGGAAGCCGCTGCGATTGATAAAACATATCAAAACTGATTTTTTTTTTTTATCGCCGCAGCGCTTGTAAAGTGATTGTGCAGTGAAAAAAAAATATATTTTTTTTGTCACTGTTGCGGGGCGGGCATGGGTGAACGCACGCGTGGGTGACCGATCAGGCCTGATCGGGCAAACACTGCGTTTTGGGTGGAAGGCGAGCTAAGGTGACACTAATACTATTATAGATCTGACTGTGATCAGTTCTGATCACTTATAGATACTATAAAAGTACCAATGCTGATTAGCGATACGCTAATCAGCGAATCAGTGACTGTGGTGCGGTGGGCTGGGGCCTAAACTATCCTAAAGCCTAACAGTCAATACTAGTGGGAAAAAAAAGTGACAGTTTACACTGATCACTTTTTTCCCTTTCGCTAGTGATTGACAGGGGTGATCAAGGGGTTAATTGGGGTGATGGGGGGTGATCTGGGGCTAAATGTGTGGTGTTTGTGTACTTACAGTGATCTGTGCTCCTCTGCTGGGACCAACCGACGAAAAGGACCAGCAGAGGAGCACAGAAGCCATTTAACACCTTATATTTATAAATATAAGGTGTTAAATAGACCTTATATTTATAAATATAAGGTGTTAAATGGCTTTTCATTCGTTTTTTTGAAAATCACCAGCCTGCCAGCGATGATCATTGGCTGGAAGGCTGGTGATGAAATACTTCTTTAATTTTTGCCGGCCCGCAATGCGCATGCGCGGGCTGGCTGTGTGCGTAATCTCGCGTCTCCGACCGCCTCTGGACCGCGATCCTGCGTTAGGC